>NC_058139.1:1322500-1622500 GCF_011075055.1 Mangifera indica | reverse complement strand
CTTCGACGACGATCCAGAAGAGACCGATCTCCTCATTTGAACCATCATCGTTGTCCAGACGAAGCCGATTTTGTTTGAACGATGAAGATCTAGACAAAAAGACGACACTGGGAGAGAGAAAGATTGGCCATCGTTGACCGAAAATTCGTTGACAAAATTGGAAACATTAGGTAGGGGGAAAATGTCACTTTTTAAAACTTAATTTTGGAAAAAATTGTTAGTTTTTCAAATTAATGAGGTAAACTGATATAAACGTTAAATATTATTGTTAAATAATGATTTTGCCCTTAACTTTAACTTAATTTTGGAGGGTAGGTGTTAGTTTTTCAAATCATAGGTGAGTGTTTAGGTTTTTAAAAGTTGGGGAGTGGGAGTTTGGGAATTCACTATACCTAAGGTGGGAAGAAGTCATTTGGCCTATAAAATAGGAGCAATTGTTGTTTGGATCCATAATTTCCAATATGAGCAAAGCTTGGGAAAAATACATCCCCACCCCTTAAATTCCTGAACTAACTTTGTTAGTGGGTTAAGATTTGACAATTGACACAATGTGAAATAGGTAAATATCCATATTATCCTTAACAATCTAAATTTTTTGAAGTTATCATATTATACTTGACAATGATCATTGGCAATTTGACCCAATCATCACACCTAGAATAATGCAACCAATATCCAACTTGATAGTTGAAATCACACTAGACAAGTGTAATCTAACAAGATCACAACTCTTAATTGGAATTGCACCTGTTTAGTGTGATTCCTTCTTGATTGTACATCTTTAGGTGTAATTCAACAAAATTACACCTAGATCTCACCAATCTTGTGTAATCTCATGATATGTGTCAATATTTTTGTTTTCATTCTTAAAATTTTTGGGAAGAAAAATATGGTTATGTCATTTTTACCATTAGTTTTCCTAGCAGAATTGGGTTTTAGGTGGTTGTTTGCAGTTTAAAAATTCAATGGATAGAACCACTTTTGCCAAACTTTGGGGGAAAAACAATGATTTACTCCAGTTATTAGATAGCTTTTGAGCCAAATAATTTGGCATTTAGTTATAATTGCAATAAAAAAATTTAATAAAGAAAAGTTATCATTCCTGGTAGTTGACTGAAGCAAGTTCACTGAACCTGATTTAAAGTACTGATTTTACTTGAACCAATGTTATCAGCACCAATAGCTACTGGTACAAGACACCAAATCAGAATTATTGTTTCTATCATTCTTTTTGACTGATTCATGTTTCTGGGTTTCTGAAACACATATAACAGATGTGGATTCAAATTATGTGTGTACCAATCCTTCAGTAGATTAGTTGATGGTTTTTTTAATGATATGTTATACATTTTTTTCACTAACAGACTAATAATAAGAGTGTAAAATGTTACATACATCTAGTTTTTGCGCAGTATATCGAGACTTTCCCAGTATTTATCCTCCCAGTTACGCTCTTGCTTCATTCCATCAGACTTTATCCTATTGAAAGAATCAACAACTTTGGTGTCATCTGGAGGCAAGTTGCATGGATCTGTAATGGAAGGACCCTTCACCAATGTTTCCATCATGAACTTCTCCTGCAACCCATTTGCCCTACAAGCCATTGTCTCTGAGCATACCTCCGTAGCTCCATCAGGCACCGTCGGTTTGAACTTCAAAAGCTTTGCATACTCATTTAGTAAATGAAACATGTAATCATATATGTAGTCCATTTTCAGTTCTTCTTGAACAAATTTGCTGGCTGCTTTCCCAATCTCTTGTGCCTGCAGGATCATATACTTGGCGTTAAACATCACTAAACTGTTATCAGAGGAAAGCTATTAAGTTCCTTACCTTTTTTTTATTAAAATTACCCCAATCTACAGCAAACTTGACGGATTTACACTTCTTGTCTCCCCTTATTGGCCAGTAGTGTTTCATAGGTTGTATATATCTTGTGAAGAAATCATGGTATTTGGAATTTATGAACAGGGTCATAGAGTCACAGGCTAGAATGTATTTCTCACTAACGGACCATGCATTTCCTTCTATGTAGATTTTGTATCTGCTTATGCATCCACAAAGAACAGAAATTACTATATTGCAGATCAAATTATAAAAAGTTCGCCATGAGGGCTATCTTGAGTGATAACAAATGAGGCTCTCTATACAAAAAGATATGAATTCAAATCTCTCACAATATTTCAAGTTCCGTGTTAGTTTTACCTGTGTGTGCATTGGCTTGCTAGGTCTGAATGCTTAAAGCCCTGACTAGACTCCTGGATCCAATCCTACGAAATCATACAAATAAAACTTACAACACAACGGCCCATTTAAAAATAGTAAAAAGAAATGCAAGAAAAATTACCAGATTATAAATTCGAGCATTCCAATCCTGTTGATCGGAGACATTGCATGTGAGAAGGTCTATTCTAGACTTAGAGCCTGAGTAAGCGTTTCCTTTCCAGTAAGCATACGGTATCCTATCTATCCATTTTGTCTTATTGTTCCCTTCTTTAATTTCTCTTAACAAACTGTACCATGGTTTTATATTTACCTCCTCCCTACGCCAACCACAAAAATAACTTTAGTTTGACTTTATTATATGCTAATAAGGAGAAAAGTTGTGTGAAATATACCATCCCCAAAACGACCAATCGGGGAAAGCAATATCCATGGTTGACTCACTGCCGCAGTAGGCAAATAATGGCGGCGGGGTTGTTGATTTCCGTCCACCATGGTCGCTTGATCGGATGACCGGCGAATCATCGCAGTCAAACATCAACTCTAAGTCTGGTAATCTTCCAGGATACCTCCTGAGAAGTTGAACGATACCCCATATAGTGTACACATCTCTTGTTTGAAAGGACTTTCGGAATTGCTTGATATATGCCTTGCCGTCAACAATTATAAGACGAAAATGAGCCGTCCGATTAGCTCTTTCGACCATCTCCCTGCTGATTCCTGTACTTTTCCAGGGCCTTAAATCTTCGTGGATCCAGCGAAAATATTCCGGGCATGTAGCCTGCTGTGATGATTGGTTGCCATGGCTTTTTGTTCGGAAATTTTTTGGGTAATTTGATGGACAAGTTTGTGCTTGGTCCTTGATGCTGCAATTCAGAGGGATTATGATTTCTTGAGGTGGGTTGTGGGAGGTAATACCAGAGAACTCAATCTACAAAAATTAAATATAAAAAAAGCAACCAATTAAACAGTTACATTTACATTCACCAAGTGCCGATAAAAATGAAATTCCAATATAAAAGCGTATGGATTTACACTTACAGTGCCACTCCAGAAGGAAGAAATATAAACAAGAACAGAAATAAAGGCAACCACAAACAACACTGTTACAAGACCATTCTTCAGACTTTTAATCTGTACCCACATCCTGGAAAATCGCTGCATCGTTATAATTATGAAGAACACTCCGATTCAGTCAAGGAATTTCGTTTTGTGCCCTCTGCTGAGGATAGGTAAATTAGAGCTGAACTTGAAAGGTATTAGAGGATTTGACATGCAACTTCTTTCAAAACAAAATTAGCAGTTTTTTGAAAAATTGTCAATCTATAAACGAGAAGGAAGCAAATTAAAACATTTGAACTTTTTTATTAAAATAATCAAACTTTTATTTTTCTTTATTGATATGATTAAATTTTGATTTTAAAATTAAAAAGACTAAACTTATATTTTATCACGTAAAAAAAATGATAACTTTTATAATCATTAGAAATTGATAACATGAAATTTTCATTTTAATCAGAAATAATAACCTAAATAATCCTTGTTTAATGGGGAGAATTGTGATTTACCAAATTCTCGAGATAACCCTTTTTCTTACTTATTTACATGAACACATTAATTGTTTATTGTTATTATACAAAATGTTTATATTAACATCTCAAAATGACCATATCAATATAATTAACAAAAAATTTTCATATAATTTATATTTAATTTTGTTAAAATTAAGTGAATAATTTGTTATAATTAATAAAAAAAAAAAATCTTGACCTGTTAAATAAATATAAAAAAACTTAGTTTTTTTTCAATAATAAAGTCAAAAAGTTTGATTTTTTTTTTATGGGAAGTATTTTTAATTTATTATATAAAATAATAAAAAAGTCAATGGTGATACAGAAACTTGGTCACTAATTCTATGGAAAATTAGGTGTCAAGCCGTCCACATCTTCCGGTGGTCCCAACGAGCATTGTTTATCTAAGTCTACTATAAAACTCCTGGTCAAGGCTGAGTTCTAGAGAATGCAAGAGCAGACTTTTTTCTAAACCCCACGAGGTGTTTATAAATCTAACAAACTCCTGACTTATGAGAAAAAGCCATCAAGCCCCTGCGTACCATTTGTCGGATCGGATGTTCGTGAAAATTGGGTCAGATACTTAGCTATCATTGGTGGGCATTTGTTTCTTAAGGACAAAAGGCCAATTTGGATTCCCATTATTCAATGGCTGAAATAGATGAATAAGATATAAAACGAGTATGGCGAATGTACTCGACTTGTTGTGACATCTTGACAACATGACCAAACAAACCAAATTCAACCAAAACATAAACAATCGTTGGAAGTACCAATAACAATTGAAGAAATATACCAAAACTCCGTCATGTCGTAATTATTATAAAAATTTAAATAAAATAATCAAGCTGTACTCTAGCAACACCCTCCTTCATTGTTAGTTGTCGCCCTCATGGAACAAGCCAAAATCTCCCGCTCCCTTATAATTGCCATCTCTTCATTCCCTCCCTTTATTTTTCCACCTCGCCCATCCCTTCTAAGCTCAACCTGACTCTTTTTTGTTCCCCAATAGACCCATTTTCCCCTCCAAGGTCCTTTTTGTTTATGCTTCTTCCCTGATTACGTTTTATATATTGATTTTGGTTATTTAATAGTTTTATAATTTCTTCAGTCCTTCTTGCAACGTTAACCTTGTTGAAGTTATTTAAGAGTTAGGATTGGTTTATAAATTTAAATGTTTTTGCTTGGAGTGGAAGGAGAGAGATGGGATGTGGTAGATTTGGATTGAGAACTTTAATAGGGTGGTGGTCGATTGAATCTAGCTAGAGTTGAGAAAGAAGAGTGAAAAATAAAGAAAAAAAAATTATGAATGCCTATAAATATATTTGGTCCACCCATAAATAACATGTATTTCATGGGTATGAGTCAAAAAAACTTGAAATCAATATCCATATTTTTTTTATATCCACAAACAACCTCCCGATTTGAAGGTAGTTGTGAGGATTTGAAAATGGGAAATAGCCGTGAGGGGAGGTAGAGAGACTAGTGGACGATAGATTTAAAAAAAAAAGAGATTTAGATGTAATTTCTTTTGCTCATAAGATGCAAAGCTCATGAAATTAAATATTCCACTATCATAGAGCTTCTCTTGAATAAGAAGAGATTGAGGTATGTTGGAGTTTGAAGACAGGACATTTTTGTTTCAATAAAATTATGTATACCTATTTTATATACACAAATTATATATATTTGATGTTTGTTATTAAAAAATTGAGTGATTTTGAATTAAAAATAAGTAACTTTCAATTACATAATAGCACATTATATATGTATGTATTTATATACTAAAAAATCGATATTTATAATATTACTCTTTTCGATTTTGGTTTGGAATGTTGTTGAGTTGATCTTGAACTACCGGAAACCTATCAACGATCAAATGACAGCAGGTTGTTTAAAGTTATTTTTATAAATCAGATAGGGATATTGATAAGCTAATAAACTTGGGAGCCGTTAGAGTGATTTTCCTAGGCTGCTAAAGGTTGTCGAGCCCATGATCCTTTTCCTCTGTTTTATTTGTCCAAGCCCAAAAATCATATTGACGTGTGAACGAAAACGATGGATCTTATGTTATCATTTCATCTATCTTTCACAAATACACTAACATATAATAAGACTAACAAAATGGTTTCAAATTTAGCTCCTGCCTACACCAACCTTACTGAATATGGTAAACTTTCGTCTCTTAATATTTGTTACAGTGAATTTACCACCATCCAAAGTTAATGTATTGGAGACTCGCTGCATAATACAAGAAATGCATTTTGTTTCAGTCTAACAAGCTGAAGTGAGAGGTGGCTGGCTTACACATGGAGGAAGCATATGACTTGTGTTACACGGTAGACTTGGTAGTTTCCTACCATTGGAATATCTTCTCGAGAAATGACTATTGCAAAAGCAACAATCCATGTCTGGACATACGGATGTATATCTCTCTCTCAAACAACTAATTCATTAGTTAATAAGAGAATTTTGTCAAAATCTTTTAATGTTATAACAATAGATATAAACTTTTGAACATTGATTAAACCACGTTAAAAAAAACTATTTTATATTCAATTGTCTTTATTTGCATGTACTTTGTATAATTATAACGGAGATTCATTAACAAATTCTTCTCGCTACTATTATAATCTATGATGTGTAAAATTTTAAATTGATTGCTTAGAATTTTGAATGGTAAAAAAAGGTTTTATTGGTTCCAAGGAAAGACTTTCTTAAAGTACTATATCTTGGCTTCCCGGGTAGATGACTCAAAAGTCTCAAACTGCCTAATTGTTATTCCAGGAAATATTAATTTGTTAGAGAAAATTTCTCTCTTGAGGAAGATTTGCCCTTTCTTGAACGGAATTAAAATTAATGAACAACCTCGTTTATAACTCAGTTTGTTTAATAAAAGGGTAAATTTGGGTGGCGACAGACAAGAAAATGAAGGGCCCCTTTTTCGGACTGGTCCAGGATATCTACCTGCATGAAACCTCCACTAGTCAATTCCTGTTGCAGCAAACTTACTTACATGTCATTTCACTAAAGCCAAGCATTGGGATTGGGACCATCCAACTGCCTATGTATTGTGCCTTTTTGTAAAAGGCTGCATCTCTAAAACATGCATGAAAAGGGCTTTGGAAGTCGTGACAAAATTAACAACGTTGACTATCAGTATTCCCACTGTATATATTTTTCTATTCAGTGAATTTCAATTTCATTGACCAGAAATGGCACAGGTAAAAAAAAAAAAAAAAGAAGCCATGTTTCTCCATACATGATGCAACTATTTTTATATATTTTGTTGATATATGTACACACACACACACATATATATATATATATATACACTTTTGTTTTCCTCAATTTGTATCAATCTTTTTGCAGAAGGTAGTGTTGAAGATAATGACAATGAATGATGAGAAGACAAAGCAGAAAGCAATAGAAGCTGCCGCTGATATCTATGGTAGTTGACACAACATATTACTTCTTAATTTCTTAACTTCTTATTTTATTCTTTTCAACTGATCAATAATGTTTGTGGGTTTCTGAAACATGTATACGTAACAGGAGTAGATTCAATCGCAGCTGATCTGAACGAGCATAAGCTGACTGTTATTGGAGATATGGATCCAGTTGCTGTAGCTAAAAAACTCAAGAAAATAGGAAAAGTTGAAATGTTAGCAGTTGGCCCGGCAAAAGAAGAATAGAAAGAGGAAAAAATAGAGGAAAAGAAAGGATAGAAGCAAATTAAGCAATTCCATGATGCTATAGCTTACAGTGAAATGCGTATGGATGGTTTAGAACAAAAAATTTTCAATAAAAATTTAAAAACCAGTCAGTTATATAAATCTCAATTATAGTTTATTGATTACAGGATGAAATTTTGTATCTCTCTCAAAATTTAATCGGCTAATAATAACACTGTAAGATGTTAAATACGTTTCTCATACCTACTGCTTAAATTGAAACTTCCCGGGTGTTTATCCTCCCAATTATGCACCCGCCTCACTGCATCAATTTTTTTCCTTTCGAAAGAATCAAGAACTTTAGAGTCATAAGGAGGCAAGGTGCATGGATTTGTAACGGAAGGACCTTTAACCAATGTTTCCATCATGAACTTCTTCCGCAACCCTTTTGCCCCACAAGCCATTGTCTCTGAGCATACCTCAACAGCTCCATCAGGTACCTTGGGTTTGAACTTCAACAGCTTTGCATACTCATTTAGCAGATGAAACATGTAATCATATATGAAATCCATTTTCAGTTCTTCTTGAATAAATTTGCTAGCTGCTTTTCCAATTTCTTGTGCCTGCCGAATCCATAAAGCATTAATACATAAGAATTTAACCAAATTGTCATTAGAAAAAGTAATTAAGTTATTACCTTTTGTTTATAAAAATTACCCCAATCTACAGCAAACTTGATGGATTTGCACTTCTGGTCATCCCTTATTGGCCAGAAGTGCTGCATAGGCTGTAGATATCTTGTGAAGAAATCATAATACTTGGAATTTACAAACAATGTCATAGAGTCACAGGCTAGAATGTATTTTTCACTGACGGACCATGCATTTCCTTCAATGTAGATTTTGTACCTATTTGACTACACAGTTATAATGAAAGAAAAATCCCACGACAACAAATAAAAAAAATATATCAAATTAAGAAAATTAAAGTTTTACCTGTGTGTGCATTGGCTTGCTAAGTCTGATTGCTTAAAGCCTTGCTTGACCTCCCGTGTCCAATTCTACAAGATTATAACGATTACAGCACAACCCACAGGCCATTTTAAAAACAAAATTACTAAGAACTTCAAGAAAATTATTACCAGGTTATAAATTCGAGCATTCCAATCCTGTTTATCGGAGACATTGCATGAAAGAAGGTCTACTCTAGATTTAGAGCCTGAGAAAGCATTTCCTTTCCAGTAAGCATAAGGTATCCTATCTATCCATTTTGTCCTATTGTTGCCTTCTTTAAGTTCTGTTAACAAACTGGTCCATGGTTTTATATTTATCTCCTCCCTACACCAACCATAAAAGATAACTTTAGTTTGCATTTATTATATAGTAATAAGGAGAAGAGTTGTGTGAATTATACCATCCCCAAAACGACCAATCAGGGAACACAATGTCCAAGGTCGACTTACGGCCAGAGTACGCAAACAATGGAGGTGGGGCTAATGAATTCGGTGCACTGTAGACTCTTGAACGGATGACCGGCAAATCGCCACAGTGAAACATCAACTCTAAGTCAGGTAGCCCTCCAGGATACCTCCGAAGAAGTTGCAAGATGCCCCATATAGTGTACACATCTCTTGTTTGAAATGTTCCCCGGTACTTCTCGATATACAGCTTCTTGTCCACAATTATAAGGCGAAAATTAGCCGTTTGATTAGCTCTTTCCACCATCTCCCGGCTGATTCCTGTGCTATTCCAGGGCCTTAAATCTTCGCGGATCCAGCGAAAATATTCCGGGCATTTACGCTGAAATGATGATGGGATTCTACGGTCTTTTGTCTGGAAAATTTTAGGGTAATTTGAAGGACAAGATTGTGTTTGGTTTCTGATGCTGCAATTTAGAGGGATTATGATTTGCCGAGGTGGGCTTTGGAAGATAATCACTGTTTTGCGAATTGAATTATCAACAAATAACTTAAACTGCAAAATTTAAAGGAGAAAAGAAAATCACCAAGGTGCCAACAACAATGAAATTACAATACAAAATCACCCAGAAAAAAAAAATACACAACCCTAAAATGAATGTATACTTACAGTGCCACCCCAGATGGAACAAATGTAAACAACAGTATTAACAAGGGCAATCATAAACAGTAACAATATTGTAATCGTTGCAAGATCCCTCTTCACATTTCTAGCCTGTACAGTCATACTGGAAAATCTCTGCATTGTTCTAAATCAAAGTATCCTATCGTTTACTCATTCTTGTCTGTCAAGGTTCAAATTACAATGCATCCAGCTTCTGTTCATAACCTTTTTTGGAAATTTTTAAAATTCATATTTCTAATCAAATATTGACATAATATAAAATTTTTATTGTTAGTGAGTGGTTAGTGGTACATTAATAAATATCTACTTAATTTTTCTTTCATTATTTAGTTTTTAACATAATTTTTTTAACTGTCTTTATTTAAAATATTTCTTCTTGATATGCAAATATTGACTATTTCAAACAAAATATACAATGAATAGTTAGGAAAAAAGTTTACCATTTTATTTTCTGACAAAGTCAGATTCAATTTGGTAAATAATTAATTATTAGAAAGGAAAGTTAATATTAACTTGGAAGTGACATTGAATTAAGAATGTTATTAAAGAGAATTACTGCCATATATGTTAAGAATATTAATGATAAGCATCCACCGTTTTAAATTAACTATTAAAGGGTTTTTTAATTAAAATATATTTATATTTTTTTGGATAATTAAAGTATATATAAACAAAAAGAAGAACCCCAAGAGAGGGTCCAAGAACAATCTAGGCTCACTCTTTCAAAAACAAAAGATAACTAAAAAAACAGATTAATTAAACAATACTGTTTAACCCTAACATTCTCCTCTTGAAGACCTATCACTGTTTATACGGTGATAAAGCTCAAGAGGGCAACACAAAGAGTTATGCAGACATCAAAAGCCGAATTTACCTACAAATTTGCAAGTCTATCAGCAAGAGAAAGACTGTAAAATTTGTCATCAATATTGACCAAATTATAATCAAAAGAGCAAAACAAAATAACCCAATAATAGGCATCCTGAAGCTATAGCAAATCAAAAACAGGGAAAGCCATTAAAATATTTTTTCCTTGTACAGAACACAACATTTACTATTTACTGTATTTAACTTCTATACCCTTTGATTTATATTCAATCATGGTTTACATATATAAGTATTGGGTTAAATTTACATGTCTTATGTCAGATATTTATTTTGTGCCTTTCTTTAAAAGTATTTATCATCTTAAAATTATATTAAAATTGATTTCAAGTTATAAAATTAATTAATTAAATTATTTTTTTTCAAATTATTATGTTAATAATTTTTTTCTAAAATATTGTTTATATTATTTATTATTTTAAATGAAAATAAAAATATTTTTGCCTTAAAAAATTAATAAATAATTATAAAATTGTAACAAAATTAAGATAAGTATGATAATCCTTTATTAAATGGTAATCAAATTACTGATTATAATACCTGATGTATCATTGAATTAGTAATTAACAAATAAAATAATTAATAAAAAATAAATTACTGAATTAGTAATGGTGAAAAAAAAAAAAATCCATGAATCCTTGATCATATTGTATTTGTGTTGGTGCAAGTCTTAGGGGAGTTGGGTTTAGATTCTAGCAGGCTTGTTTGGGCAGCAGCTCAGGTAGCCCTCTTGAAAAATAATTTATGTTCAATCATGGATGCCATTGTTGATTTTAAATTAAATAAATATTACTAAGTTTGAAATTTTAATTGTATTTATTTAAAAATTTTCTGATAAATTAAGGTTCACCAGTCAGTTTACTTACAAATATTATTATTTATATATAAAATATTATTGTTTTAATATTTTTTAATGCGAGTTTAAATTTAATAATACAAAGTGATGTAATAACATATTATTGGTTGATTTAAAGTGAAAAAAAAAAAACAAGTATATTAATTAATCACATATTATTATATCAGTTTGTATGAATAAATTAATAAAAAATGTTTATATGTATTTATTACTTTTTGAAACCTATTTTTTAAACTTATACATAACTAGAGGGAAATAAAAATTTTCCAATTTTCTAGACATAATTTTAAAGTGAAATGGCTTTATTACCCCTAACGTTCCCAATTTAATTGACAAATTCATGGTAAGTGTTGTATTATATTACCCTTGGAATGCCAATGCATGATCTTCAAAGGGTAAACCTATTAACAGAACAATTTCAAATGAAAAGAGATCTCTAAATTCTAAGATATGTTTCCCAAATCATCATATAGAGATTTCAATGAGTCGGGTAGAGCTGACTCTAGCACGACCCGTCGGGCTCATTAGTCAGGTCAAGCCTTAGGCGAACACAGTAATAGGCCTTCAGACCGGGCAAACCCATGATTTTTTTAGCCTAAGGCTTGACCCTATATATAAGGCCAGACTTTAAACGGGCCAACCCACAGGCTTTAATCAGACCGACCCATTTAAACTTTTTTTAATTTTAATTAATATTTTTAAACACCAATTATTTTTTAATTATTAAAACTGAGGGTAATATCTCAAATATTTCATTTATAATCTCTTACTTATGACGAAAGAATATCATAGTTACATGATAAAAATATTATAAGTTTATAACATAGTATAAATAAATTAATTTACATACTATATAATTACAAATATAAAAAATATATATATACACCATACCATTTATCTATTTGACCATAACATCCAAATTTCTGAATTCATTTGACATTGGATTCATTTGATATTGAATCCGTTTGTAATATTTTGTAATAATAAAATAGAAATAAAATTATAGATATAAAAAATTATTATTTATAAATTTAGACAACTTTTGAAAAAGAGTTGATAAAATAAAATAACATTAAAAATATAATGAAAGAATTGAGATCGAGAGATTTATAAATAAAATTAGAAATAAAAAAGATTTTAATTAATTTATATAAAAAAATTAAAAAAAAAAGTAATTGCCCACAAACAGATGCCTAGCTTCCACCCTTATTTTTTTTCTTTTAAATTTTTAAACAGTATTAAACCAAGCTGGGCTGACCATGGACTTAATATTAAAGTCCATGACCTAGCCTGAAAGATCTATTGGTTCAACTCATAATGCTACAGTATCGGATCGGACTTGAATTATGGGTTTCGGGCCAGGCTGAAATGCCATGTCTTACAAGATAATAAATCCCTAAACCTAATTCAAAGAACACCACCATCAATGCGTGTGAACTCAGAGCCCAAAGAAATGTATATTATTATAACTTCTGAGATTTGCTGTTTGAAATTCAAACCTAATTTACAATAAATTAACATCATTTATTATCTTCTTTCTTTTCATCTTTTTTGTCTTCTTTAGCTGGGCCAACTGATACAATGTCCATCTTTCCTATTTTCTTCAGTTTCTTTGCTATGGCAATTGTATCCATTTCCCCTATAATGGTCAGCTTCTGCTCCTTTGTATCAGCTTCAATTGAATCTACTCCTGCAGTTATTTAATAAATACACACAAGTAACCAACAAGCTACTAATACTGTAACTAAGGAAGGATGTTTTTGATACAAAGCAAAGAAATGAAAGAATTTATAATTAAGGCATGGGAAGAGTTGGTACCATAAATGTCAGCAACAGCTTTTATGGCTTTCTGCTTTGTTTTTTCATCATTCATGGTCATGATCTTCAGCACTACCTTCTGTATATGTTATTTGAGAAACAGTGGAAAACCAAAAATTATATTCTTATACACATCTCTTTCAATACATCAAAACAGATTAAAACAGTTAAGCCATACGTAAGGAATACATGGATAGAGCTGAATATTGTACCTGTGCCATTTGGAATATGTATAAAATTCAAAATGAACAGAAGGAATTTAAGCTGAAAGAACTCGCAAGTAATATGCGTGATGGGGATTTAAGAGGTGAAAAGAAAAGATGATAATATAAATATATATAGTGGTTTGCCGGCCATGGCTTCCCGAGTGTATGCGGTCATAATCAACGTTGCTGGCCACTACTTTTTTGGAAAATAATATTGGATTTTTCGGCTGAACCACGTAAAAAAACGACTTACTGTTGTATATTTTATTGTGTGTTTTTATATTCTTGTATTCAAGCTCATCTGTTTTACTGATATACTTTTCGTTGGTGAAAACTTTCACACCAAGGTCGGCTATTATTGGCATTGTAACTATCATCTAGCCAAGGCTTGCTTTTGGTCTGCCGATCAAATTTTAAAATGTTGGTCAAAAACAGTAAACTTCAAATAATTGTGAAGAAAATTCTGTTTTAGAGAAAGTCGATGAGGATGACATAAAGAGTCTTCACTTTCGTTATTGCAGTTTGGTTGGCGCACTGACAAACAAAAAGCTCTTCAAATAGTTTAAAAAAATGACGAAGAACAGATGAGATGAGTCATCTCCATTTGTCACAGTTCGTTTTGCAAGAAGGTGGATTCATTGAAATACCAAATGGTGCTGCAATTGGTCTTAGTAAGGTTTGCACTCTAGTTTAAAACAATAGGATTCCTTTCTCACTAGTGGAAATGCTTTTTGCCTTCCTCCTTGCAAGTTGTGAATTTTTGTTGGACTTCAATTACTAGTCAATTATTATCTGATTATTCCCAAAAAGAACAACCACCAAGATCTCATATTCAAGCTGAGTTTACATCAGCTGGTCAATTTCAAATCAATTCTGAACTGACTTTCTTATGTTCGAATTTAGTCCGAATCCATCTATAAACTAAAATGAAAATTGTTTAGCGCAGTTCTAGACTTTGTTGGGCCATCTCACATGTAAACCCCATTCATGGACTTGTACTTTGTTTAACATTTAACATGCATGCAAACTAGAACCCACACTATGATAATCATTTATGGACAAGACATTAATTTTGGCCAAGAAATTAATCTTGCTTCAATATGGCTACTTCTGTAAAGGGTCAATATAATAATAAACTGTATTAGATCTTAACGAAAACTTGAACTACAGTTACACTTAAGATTTGGTTCGGCGAATGGAGCAATGGAAGCTGGCCAAATTCTCTATGCCGACTTTTCCAAGCTAATATTAAGTTTATGATGTCGAGGTGTACTGAGGCCAGGTCAAATATGTTCTACTGCTTTTCCGAACATTTAATATCTTTTGAACTTTCATGTACCCAAAATCAGACATTAGACGAGGGGAGTAATGAAAGTACTTTTGTGAGGCAGTCAACTTAATTTTATATTTCGGGATAATCAGCAAGTCCAAATAAGACTTCTGGCGTTAATGACTATGTTCCGATAATCCGGAAGTCCAAATTCGACTTCTCTACAGTTCAATTTATATTGGCTTATACTTGAATGCCCTTATGCCATAATTTCCCCTGTAGAATCGAGCCAAACGAAAAGAAGTAATTGAAGAAAATGGATTTACAATCAAGTTGTTTGGATTCAAAGTTTGACTCAAACTTCACCTAACTAAAACTTTCTTAATTTGAGTTTGGTTCATTCTAGTCAAACACCAAAGTAAACCTAAACTAGTTTGGGTAAGATTCAGCCCTAATATCATTCCCACAATAATATAAGATCTTCAGAGCTTTGGCGGGATTACAGTAATTGCCATTCGGATAAAAAACTAAGAACGTAGCAAATTAGAAGACTAGCACTCACAAAAATCCACACTTGCTTATCACACTATTATTATTATTATTATTATTATTAAATTTCCTTGCTTAAAGTATGTAAAGCGTGCATGCAACTGATCCTCTAAGCCAATACAATACAAGTTATATCTAGTTATATCGTTGTATAAAAAATCCAAATTGCACCTAAATAGATACAAATTAAAAAGCATTATTGAAAATTAACGTTAGTCATTGATTGAAACATTGAGCGCTGGTAAATTCTTTTAATAGTTTTTAGTATTTTATAATATATGATACGTATTTAACGATACAATGTGATATAAATAAAAAATGATATACATCATCAGATATATCAAATTAAAAATATATATTAAATATATCATATGATACGATACATATCTTATGATGTGATACATTTAACTACTACGGATCAATACACTTTTTTAGAAAAAAATAATAGTACAATTGAGGTGTATATAAAAAAATTTTAGGGTTGTTTATAATACTTTTCAAAATGATAACATAACAATTATAATTTTTTAAATGATGTATCAATATGATATGATATGATATACGATATAAAAGATTAAGTTTTTTGATATATAATACAATATACGGTTTGACTATTCCTTTACAAATACACAAATCTTCTAAACTCTCCAATTCTTTCAATGATGGTGTATGTAAAATTTCGAAAATAATTGCCTGTAGGCAGTTACAATTTAAAAAAGAAAACCCAAAAATCTGGCAAAGTTACAAATAAATGGATAAACACAAAAAAAAAAAATATTGCATGTTCTTCTATGCATGCTTGGACAACCTCGATCCAATGTTTATGTATATAGAGGACAAGAAGTAAAAAGTAAATCTAGAAGTTGTTATGTTAAGAAATCAAGAAAGTCTAGAAAGTGTTGAACAAATTAATGAGGACTAAAAAAGCATGCATAAAACGTTGTTTTAATTTCTTATGTGGAATTACCCAATTCAATTATAATAATTATTATGAATTAGAATTTAATCCTGAATTGATCTCTTATTCAATTTGATTTGTAAGCTAAATTTATTATATTCCTCTCCATGGCACACATTGCGTTGTATTAAAATTATTGTGATCCATTCAAGTCTTACTTGTAATTTCTAGGATCATAAATTGGCTGTCTTGCTCTTGCAGTGGACTATTAATTAATTCCTACGCCCATATTTGTTTCCTTGCAGAAAATTTCAATCCATGGCTAAAGTTTACCCTAAAACACCCATTGTTTCTCCTTTCATGACTGCAGAAAGAGAGTCATTCACGATATGGATGAAGTCTCTTTTATGCCATTCAAAGGGTTGCACAGTTTTTGATTCCAATGGCCAGATTGTCTATCGCGTTGATAACTATGACAGGAAGTCCAGAGACGAAGTTTATCTCATGGATCTTCGTGGCAAAGTTCTCTTCACTATAAAAAGAAAGGTACTATGACTATCCTAATACATATAGTTAGTGTTTGTGATATGTTATATTTATGGAGTGACGTATTTTGATGCAGAAATTTCTGGTTTTTGAACGGTGGGAAGGCTATAAATGGAGCAGCAGCTGTAGCATAAAGAAGGAAAAGCCATGGTTTAGAGTGAAAAAGCACTGCAAATACTTTTTTATGGGAGATTTAGCTTGTGAAGTTAGAGCTGGACATGATAAACATTGGATTGTGAGATCGTCAGGCCGGAAAGCAGAATTTAAGATAGTGAATAACGACGGAAAGATGATTGCAGAGGTTAGTTTTTAATTTGTTTTGATCATTACGAAGACAGTCCATAACAATTTTGACTGCATCTGCAGGCAAATCGAAAGCAGTCGTCTTCTGGAATCTTGCTAGGAGAAGACGTATTGACTTTGAGCGTGGAACCCTATGTCGATCGTTCCTTTATCATAGCTCTCGTCATCGTCTATGGATTGATCAATCGAAAAATGTAAATGATAAATCTTCTCATCAAGCACAATTTTGCAGAGCAGGATGTTTTTATTATTCTTCTTATTTTAAAAATCTGAAATGGTTTTTGAGTTCATAAAATAGAATAATCAACAGAGAAAAAAGATTATTGAATATTCAATTAAAAGAGTAACAAGCTTGACAATGCTAGTACTAATCTTGAAATGGGTTTCAGCTTAAACTCAACAGTTAAATATTGAATCGAATCTGAATTGGTTTTGTTCGAATCTACCTTTGAAATAGCTAGGAACACTGCTAGAGAGATGATTGAAATCAACAGAAAGAGAAAAGAAACATATAGAGACATGCATTCTTATACTCCCTATTCAGTTTGAATTGTATGCATACTTACGATCGAATTGCTTCAGAAATTTTCTGTAATACACAAATTCAGGAACTAATAAGGAAGAAAATGAGAATTCGTTCTCATGAGAAAGTGCGTGATGATCTCATCCCAATCCACTGTACAATGACAAACCTGGTAATGTACATAAATGAGCATATCAATTTAAACATGCTCTTCTTTTAATCAAGTCAATATCTTTAGGTTTGGGAATTCAATTGCCAACCAACTACCCAATAGAATAAATTTCCTCTCATTAAAACTTTTCAATTATTGAAAGTAAATTATTAACGATCAATTTCAAATTATTAAAGTTATAAATTTTTTTGGTTTTAACAAAAGTATAAATAATTAATAACTAAAATTATTAAAAAAGTATTCATAACGATGAGATATGATTTTTTCATTATTATTTTTCTCGTTAAAACTAATATTTTTTAATAAAATGAAGTTTCTTGAACTAATTATATTTCTTCTTATCTTTCTTATTTTCCTTGGATAATCTTTTCTCTAATTTTTTAACTTTAAATAATAACTTTTTAGCAACGATTAAGAAAGAAATTATTGATTTTTAACTTAGGATATGAAAGGAATGAATAAATTACATTCTCTAAGTAAAATATGTCTATTCACATATCAACTGATCATTTTCAAGAAAGACAATCCACATTTTGAAGTTACCGTATAACAGATATTAATGTTCTTTCACTCAACAATGGCAGTCCAACAAGGGCTTTATCTTTGACATACCAAGTGAGAGTTGTGTGAATCACAAGCGTAAAGCCATGTTACATGTTTTGTGTTACACGAACATTTAACATGCGCAACTCAGCATGTTCCACGTGCATATTGAATAGAACATATTCTAAGTCTTGATTATGCGATTTTTGACACTGACTTTTCATGCAATGCCATACAACCTTATAAAGTTGGAAATTAATACGTCACTTTTACATCATAAATAAGAAAAATCTTGCACGAGAAGTTCAGATTCTACTAGTTTTTCATGCAATGTCTTGGAACTTTGATAAATACTATATATATAATTAAGTATATTCTAATCAACGATCCTTAGAATTAGTTTAAAATTGATAAATTGAGATTTGAATTCGTTTTTAAAATATTTTATTTCAGATTTTATTTAAATCAATTTAAACTTAAATATTTTGATTGACTCACATTTGACTCGTTTTATAAAGAGATACCCAATTCTTAACTTGAATCTAGGTTATTTAATCCAAACTAGAGTAACTTAGATTAAATTCAACCCTAAACATATATATATTAGTGCTTTCAAATAATATGAATTTTTTTATTTCTTCCTTAATCTATCTTTTATTGGTTGTTTTGTCGTATGAGTAATCTTTTGTTATTAAAATATTGTCTATTTTGAATAAATATTAGTTTAAAAGTTGAAGTCTATGATGTTTGTATTTAACATTTGTATTAAGTTAACGTGAGATTTGGCCAAAAATGCTACATCTAATTTTGAGCAAAATCTGGATTTGGTTGAGATTAATTTAATCTCCTTAACTAATATAGATAGAGGTTGTATGTGGGATGACATGGAATCTTCATCTTCATCTTAAATTATTATGAAAATATGTTGGATTGGAAGGCAAAGTAGGAAGGGACCAAGAACAACCGGCTTCATTCCATCAAAGTCCCTACCATGTCGGGCATAACTAAAGATGACAAGCAGAAAAGGCTTTCATTCTGTTCATGTTGGTCAACATTAATTGGCTAGCAGCCTTAATACGAGTGAACGCTTCTTTCTGCACATCAAAGTCATTGGGACAATCGACACAAGCACGGAACCGACCAGTACGAGCTCGGCCACGCTTTACAGGGACACCTCTTTGCCTTTAAAAAAATGAAAGGAGAAATATAGTAAGCATTAGAATACAGGAAGATAAGCTACAAAATTACTAATGAGGTAATCAGTAGATGGATATGGATATGAATATGATGAGGCAACCTAATCGATTAAATCTACATGTGCACCTCTTTGTCTTTTAAAAAATGAAAAAAAAAAAAAAAAAGTATTTGAATACATGAAGATAAGTTACAAAAACAACTCACAAGAGAATCGATAGATGGATATGAATAAGATAGAAGCAAATTAAATGATTAAATCTACATAATAATGCATCTTGATGAATTTTGGAGATAATTCTAAAGAGTTCTCTTAGAGATCAAAATTGATCGAATCTCGTTGCTAACTAAGATGGCTATAGAAAAACGATAAGCTTCCTTCTAGTAATGAAGTCCAAAAAACTCTTTCTTCATTAGTGTTTTGGAGCAATAAACATTAGTCTCTTTTTTTATTGCAATATACGTCCAGGTAATACGTATTACCATTTGTCATTTCATTGGATATCAATCATCTGATGGTTAGATGATGTTACCTGTAATACAATTCTCGAGAGTTAAGCTTACCCGCACATGGGATAGCCTTTTTTTTTAAATAGTAGTTCTAGAAGATCACTTAAAATATAGGAAAGATTATGATCCTCATACTGAGTCGGTAACTCATTTATTTGCAATTACTTTTGTGCAGCCATTTCCCATTTACGCATACCATAAACGTGATAAAATAGGATTAATCTCATCAAAATTTGCTCGGAACTTTCTCTGCTCTAGGCCTCAAAATCATACATCTCTATTTAAACATTACTAAAGCTTTACTCTCATAGTCAAGCTTCATCTCAAAGCAAAGAGTTCTCTCTCACAGTGAAGTCCATGGCCAAGGTTCATCCTCTCCCACCTGGTTTGCCCAATGTTTCTTCAAGGAGAGAATCATTCACCATATGGATGAAATCCCTTGTGATGCAAGCAAATGGATGCACCGTTTACAATGAAAACGGAGAGATTGTCTACCGTATAGACAACTATGACAAGAAAGGCAGCAGTGAAGTTTATCTCATGGATCTCCGCGGCAAAGTTCTGTACACAATACTCCGAAGGGTATGGTTTTTAGGAAGATGGGAGGGTTATGAAGGAGATAGTTCAAGCTTGAGGAAAGAGAAACCGAAGTTTAAAGTAACCAGAAAGGGTGTTGTCGATGCTGAAGCTGGTTGCTATAGATTAGAGGGCTTGGCTGGTAAATCAGAATTCAAGATCATAGACTGCAGGAGGGGAGGTGTTGTTGCAGAGGCTAAACGAAAGCAGTCATCTTCAGGAGTAGTTCTAGGAGATGATGTTTTGAGTTTGGTGGTCGAGCCTCATATAGATCACTCTCTCATTATGGCTCTTGTGACTGTGTATGGACTTATACATCAGAGATTGTAACTGTTTTTCAAAATTCTCATTAGTTGCAACATAGAACTGAGTTTTTTTTTTTTTTCTAACCCTGAAAGAATCTAACTGTTTTCTGGTTTTTTTTTTTTAGTGGGAATTTCAACCATTTGTACCTCAGAAATTGACTCTCATAGCACCCTTTTTCTTTTTGTTGATATTGCTGTCAATCGAGTATCACTGTGTGACATAGAAGAAACTTACAGAACATTGTCATTTCTATGCCCCTGAATTTTTTCAGTTGATACGTTAAACCAGTAATTTTAAAAAAATAATAATAATACAATCCCTTTTCTTAATTTTCTTCACTATAGGGTCTAAATTCTGAAACTGGAGCTTCGCTAGCAGAGTGGAAATTTAAAAACTAAAAAGATCGAAAAGGGAACATAAATATTTTCAGGGATTTGTAATTTACTGTATACTTAAACGAATGACAGCAGAGCAAAGGATTAGTCTAATGGATGGTGGGTAAGGTTACCCTTGTTCTCTTAAAGAATGATCTCTCTCTGTCTCTCTCTCTCTCTCTCTCTCTCTCTCTATATATATATATATGTTCTATCGGTGGAGCTCCCCTTCATCTTCTCACTGTATAATACATTCAAATATCTCATAGCTTACTAATAAGAGATGGATCCAATATGACCCATCTATTCTCAATTATGTGGGGTTATATCACAGGGCTCTTAATATTTAATCGATCAAACCCAAGCATGTTGGAGCGTGGAAAGGAAATAATGTAATCTTTTCTTTCCCCAGTAAGTTCCAAAGGAATGATGCTTTTGACCGAAAAAGAGGTAGCCTGATAGTTTTGTTAAACTGAAATTGGGATACATTTGCCTCGATGTTAATGCACAATGGATTGGAAACATGAAAGCTGTAATTCTGCTTAGGGCAAATAGTGACTAAGCTTATATTGTTTACCAGGAAAAATGAATGAATATATTAATGATAAATCTTCACATAGATCATGACAAACTTTGAACCAAAGGGAAAAAAAATTTAGGAAACAGCATGAATAAGATACTGAAGACAATGACCTATGGAAACTACAAGGTAAACTTTCATAAGATTTGTACAATTTAATTTATTCACTGTGATGGAACCGCCACGTCTATGTTTGTTTTTCTGTGAAAGGGCACGCACAGGTGATGCAGCTATACATTGTATATAGGTTTCAGCGTATACCAAGGAAACAGTTACTAGCTCTTCTTGGCATTCTTGAGGTTGCGTACGGTCATCACAAGCTCTTGTCTTTCACCTTCTACCTCAGCAAACTTGAGACTTATCTCTGAATATCTCTCTTGCATATCCTTAAGCTCGCTTTCCATGGATTTATTTTTTTCTTTCAGAGATGCTAATTCAGTCAACATGTCATCGAGGTTGCCAATTTTATTGTCTATGGTAGATGGTTTCAGTTCTTTCTCTGATAAATTACCATTGTTGCTGAGAAGAACAGTAACGATCAGCATTGAGTTAGTTTTGTTATTATTATGATATCAATAGAATTATAGAAAAAAAAAATCATTCCTCAAGTCCATACCTATTGACTGGTGGCATGAAATTTCCATTTTCCTTGAACAGGCATGATGAGCTGCTCAGAACTTCAGCTGGGCTTCTTATTTCTTCAGCTACCTGCGTCACAAGATGAAACATTGTAGAAATTAATGTGGAATTTTCACTTTGTAGCACTAACAAAGCAAATATAATAAGTTCAACTTTGAAATAAACTCAGGACTTCGGAACATTCGACTGAAAATAATGCAAAGCATTAACCAGAAAAGATATTGCTCAACGAAAACTTAAACAAGTCCTCAAACCATGACAAAAAGAACTGAACAGGTTAAACATAATTTGTTATGATTTAATGATATCATGATATTATCCAAACATCTTGATGCATGTTCCTCACATGGTATACAGTGTCTGCAGTTACCCTTAAGTTGTTTGTTTTATGAATTAATGCATGTCTCTGAATCATTACATGATACATAAATTTGCCAACCTTTCCAAATGATAATTTGCAGAAACTGCTATTCTGATCAAACTCTTCCACTCTGAATTCCAATTCTTCTATCTTTTTGCGAAGATCCTTTTCCTTCTCTAAAAATGAATTTGTTGAGGTCTCCAAAGCAGTCTCCTTCAACTTTATTTGTCCCTGCCAAACAATACAATTACCAGTACCCAGGTCACTATATCCATCATAAATAGAATAAACAATTGAAGAAACACATTTTCATAAAACACTATCAGGCATAAGCAGGAATGTCAGGATCGTCGTTTTGTAGTGCTAAACCATTGATAAATTTATACATGCCCACAAATTTTGCACTTAAGACAAACATTTTCAACTCATATATTCAGTTCCATATACTATATTGAGTAGCACATTTACCTCAAGCATTCTTATCTTTTCTCTCAAACTGGCAACCTCTTTAGATCCTTGAGCAATGGGAACAGGTTTACTGTTTCTTGAAGCAGTTCTTGCACCATCAGAAATTGACCCTCTTCTGTTGCCATCCTTCATCTTCTTCTCAAGAACGGTGTATGCATCTTCTTTCTTCTTAAGGTCACCCTTTAACTGAAAAACCTGCTTTCTAAGTTTTTCTTTCTCTAACTCGTCCTCAAATAGTGAATGTTTCAAGTCATTACACTGAGCCTTGTGCACTTCGACCTCTGATTTTAAGAGTTCAAATGCTGCCTCCTTTTCATCCTTGAGATGCCTTAATCTCAGTAGCTCCTCCTGTGATTTCTCTGCTTGCTTCTTCATTAAAGCAATTTTATTTACCAGTTCATGCCTCTCCATATTCCCTTTTTGTAACAGCTGCTCACTTTCCTTGACTGACTTCTTCATTTCTTCCAATTCAATTCTCAAACTTTCTTTCTGTTCTGCTTTTACAGAGAGAAGATCATTATTTGTCCTGAGTTTTTCAATCTCAGATTTTAGCTGCCAAATCTCCACGGAGAGAGCCCCACAAACTTCTTCCTCGTGCACCTTTTGCCGCCCAAGCTGCTTGGATATATGGTCAATCTCCTCCAACAGCTGCTCTATCTGCTCTGTTTTCTTATTTATCTGGTCGTAAAGTTGACAGAATTTTGTCTCATGATCATCTCTAGCTGATAGGAGTTCTTCATGAGCATTCCTGAGCATTTCTTCTAGGTGGCTTTTCTCCATGCGCAATTCACTGGCTTCTGCCAAGGCTTTCATAGCCACCTTCTCATTTGCATCAAATGTAGAGGCCATTTGTGCAGAGAGCCTTCTAAATTCCTCTTGTAGCCTCTCAGCTGTGTTAGCATTTTTCAATCTTGTCTTTCGCAAGGCTTCCTCAGCTTGAATTGCTCTTTGCTCCTGCTCAATTTTGGCACGTGTCACAGCTCCCAGATCTGCTTCATGCATTAGTCCCTGCCTCTCCAATTCTTCCTC
The DNA here is from genome assembly GCF_011075055.1 of Mangifera indica. NCBI lineage: Eukaryota > Viridiplantae > Streptophyta > Magnoliopsida > Sapindales > Anacardiaceae > Mangifera > Mangifera indica. Next base: position 1,598,324 of record NC_058139.1, on the reverse strand, counting down.
CAAGTCCTTGATATGGGCTTCAAGTTCTTTTATGGTGGCTAAAGAATCAGAGAATTCTTTTGACTGCTTCTTGAGTTCACTCTCCAAATTCTCAATTTGAGTTTCAAGTTCACTTATATTCTCAAACGAAGAAGAGCATTCATAGTGCATCTTCAGCTGTTCTTGCAGCTGACTTTGCTCTAATTTATATGAGAGATCATGATTTTCTTGCTTCAGTATCTCATAATCAAGGGCAAGCTGTTCCACTTGCATCTCTAGCTCATCTTTATCTCTTCTATAGATCTCTATTTCACTGTAGAGGTCCACGACCTTTTGTTCCAGCATGTATGTCTCCTTGGCATCTCTGTGTTCCTTAACCAGCTTTTCCAGTGCCTTTTGTTCTTCATAATCGTCTGTCTCACTCCTAAAACAGTTTCCCCTGAACTCTTCAGCATTGTCACGGTGTTGTAATTTGTTGGATGGATTGGAAATCTCTCTGTTTCTCTGTTCCAACATTTCATCTAGGTCTTGTACAGCAAGCATTAACTCAGAATTTGATTCCTGTGTCTTTTGCAATTGTATCCGTAGATTTGCATTCAGGTCTTTCTCATATTGCACTTCTTGTCTGATTTCCTCAATAAGAACCCAGGGATCCCTTCCCTCAAACTGCAACTTGTTTTTGACTTCAGCTTCATCCATATGCTTCTGAAAAGTCTTTAGTCTCTCACATTCCACCATGAGTAGATCTCTCTCCTCTTTTAGGCTGACAACTTCCCTGGATAGATCCTGTCCCCTTCTACTTTCTTTAACAATTTGCTTTCTCAGTGTCTGTAATTCCAACTCTGACAAATTCGCCTGCCTTGTCAAAGCAACAAGCTCAGACTTGAGTTTTTCAATCTCATTATCTGAATCCTGTTGAGACCTTTCTCTTACAAAAGTGTCTTGATAGCCATTTGTGGAGTCATCAGTACTTATTCCATGATCTGAACTGACTGACCACTCACATCGCAATCTTTGTTGCTCTTCATAGATTGTCCCTTTGGTATTCTCTGTTGGTTTATTGGGCACTGCAGTGTGGCTCAGGGATGACAGAAAGCTACTAGGGATCTGGTCTCGTGGGGTATTGAGCCCAGAACCACTTCCAGAACTTGACAATGTAATGTCAGATCCACTAGATGCTCTGAAGTTGCCATTCAATTCAGCATTGAGGACAGTTTTATGAGGTTCATCCTGTGAAATAAAGAAAAACGCAGAAGAAACATACTTTTATCAATCATTTGCATCAGAAAATATAAGGGGGAAAAAAGGACAGTTCCCAGGAAATATAACTGTCTAATTGTTTAAAACTTCAAATCCCACAGACACCAATCGAACTCCCAGTCTTCCTCAAACCCAACACATTGTCCCCATGGAAAAAAAATGTGTGGAAAAAGTAAATAAAAAAGAAAAAGGAAAAAAGAAGAGAACATAATCATATCCTTTTGTAGGCAAGAGGAGATCTTACTTCAGTAGAATTGCTGCTGTTGTTGCTTTCCCAAGATTCAGTGTTGCTTATTTGCATCCACAGACTCCTACCATGGTTTGTAATGCTTGCATCTTCATTTTCCTCTGTTTCTCTGAATATATTCTCAAAGAAGACGAAAATTTGCAATCACAATCCATGACAGCTATGATAGTAAACAATTTAAAAATGAAATCCAGTTTACCTTTGATGGACATTTTCTTGAACCCTTTGTATAGAGACCTACCAAAGGGAAAGGGCAGATTTCAGTTTTTTGCATTTTACTCAGCATTAAAATTTCCAATGTTAACATTAAACCGCAATTGCAAGCAGATGTCACATGAAAACTATAATATCCTGCTACAATAGTCTGGCCTACTGAGAAAAATATTGTTGGTTTTGAACACACAATTTGTCACAGATTTGCATTTGGACTTTGCAACATAAAAACGTCTTGACAAAGATGTGGCATGCCCATATGCATCTCTCCCGTGGATGTGGGATTTGATAGGGTTGTTACAAAAACTTTTGAAAATGTTCCACCACTATCTGCCGTGAAAGACATAAATATGAGAAAGAGAGTACTAACATGCAAAACTGCTTTTGACAGTGAATTCTTTAAGGGCAGGGAAACATTAGAAACTTTAGTTGCCTCAGCATAATGAGCAAAATCGATCGACACTTCCCCAAGTAAACCAGCTTTTGAGGATCCCTACAACAACAACAAACAAGACAAAATCTCATAATCATAAACAACCACTTGATAAAAAAATCTATACAATAAAACCTAAAAAATTGGCAACATTTCTTACAGTTGAGAGAATGAAATGGTAAATTCTTTCACTGATCTTCCCAGTTTTGAGCTCCCTGGAAAATTTCAGAGTCTCATAGATCGGATTTCCCCATCGACAACATCCATTTTCTATTATAGCCTTCTCTGATCTTACCGTTGGCTTTCCCACATCCCCAGGAACCACAGATATCATCAAGGCATTTTCTCCCAACGGTGCCACCTGATAATACAAAAAAAAAAAATCATTTTTTAAATTTCTATATTGCCGATAAAACCCATCAAAAGAAAATAAAATTAGCATTCTTCTCTTTCAAAGCCTCTCTCCTTATTTGTTAGAAAATTGAGTTAAGTTTATCAGCTTATGAATACCCGCAAGATGAGAATTTCCAAAATTTCTTCTCTTTTCCTACGTTTTCTCAGAAACCAAACAGAACCCAATTCAACCCAAAAAGAAAAAGAAAAGTGTCAGCTCCAACAAGCTCCAAAGCTGAAACCAAAAACATATCACAGTCACTGCTAGAAAAACAAAAATAAGGCCTATCTATAAACATGTTACCTGAGTTGCATGAAACTGCAACTTGAAGACAGCTTTGACCTTGTTCTTGTCGGACCTCCACCGACCTGACTTGAACATCTTATCTGGAGCTCCACCGGAGACCCCGAAACTCAGAGGAGCTCCGGAAATACTCGCCGGAAAACCACCATTATCACACAATCAAGCACAAAACACAATACAATACAATGTAGAGGTCCAAAGGAGGTGGAGCGAAACTAGAATCAGAATGTGGGCTGGGCAGTAAAGGAAGGAGAAGATAAAAAAATAGCAGTTCTAAAGAGAAAGGTCTTGCGTTTCACTTGGCTTCTTCATAGGTAACAGTCTTTTCAGAGAGAGGTGACATGTGTTTTTGTTTTATTTTTAAGTGAAAAGGAAATATAAAAATTCAAGAAGAAGCTTCTTTCTGATTATTACGTTGAGGGGATGGTGAATGCCTGCCCTCACTTTGACATACATACCCTTCATAAAGTAAGGCTGCATTTTATTCGAATCGGGTTGAAATAAGAATTAATTCAAATTCGATTTAAATTTAGAAAGACCAAATCAAGAATGATGGGTTTAAAATTTTTTAGTTTGAGTTTAGTTCAGATGCAACGTGATTTTGGACTATATCCAAATTGAACTTAAATGTTTAAATCGACTGAAACTTAGTTTGTAAAAACAAGTTTAATCTTTAACTCAAACTTAATTTATTCAAGTTTGAACTCAATTCATTTAATCTGAGTTAGAAGTCGAACTCAAGTTAGTTATGATCATATCTAATCTATAATTGATGATACATGATATATATCATATCATATTATACGATATAGATAAAAAATAATATGTATCATATAATATATAAAAAATTGATACGATACCGTTAATATATCATTTCGATACATCCTTTTAAAAAAATAATAATGTGATTGAGATATATTGATATATTTTATAATTTTAGAAAGTATTTATTATGTTTTTTTAAATGATAATATATTATTTAAATTATTTTATTATTATATAATACATAATAAATAATAAATAAAATTATATTTTTGATATAAAATACGAAATATAATCCAAACTTATTCTTGAGGGCAAAACAAGAAGAAAACTTGGTGAATTTTTCATTACAAATGAAGGCCTAATAAGGACTAAAATAAGGACGGTCCAATGGGGAAAAGAAGCTTGTTGTAAATGCAATAATAATTATAATATGTGAGCCATTTTACATGAAGAAAATGACACATTTTAAATTAGGCTAAAAGACTTATTCCCACATAAAGTATAATGAAATCTTAAAATTTTATCTTATTATTTTTAAAATTTTTAATATTTATTCATAGCTAATTTCTATCAAAATTTTTAGTTAAAGTTAAAGGTAAAATTATTATTTAAAAATAAAAGTTTATATTATTTTATCTCCTTAATTTAGAAAAATAATAATTTTTCTCAAAAATTAAGTTTTGAAAAGTAACATTTTTCTTCTATCTAGGGTTATAAATTTTGCCAAAGATTTTTTGTCGAACAACAACTAAACTCTCTTTCTCCCAGTAGTGTCTCTCCCCTTGGTGCTTTTCTTTGACCAACGATATTTGTATTCGACAAAATCTAAATAAAATTCAGACGAAGAGTTTTAACTCTTCATTTAGACCTTTGTCGTTCAAACAAATTGACTTCATCGTATTTAGATGAAAGCAATCTGTTTAGATGATGAAGGTCCGAATAAAAAGAATTTCACCTAGATTTTGTCAAATCCATACGTTGTAAGTCGAAGGGAAAACACCGAAGGGAGAAAGATCCACTTTCATTTGCAAAAAAATCATTGACAAAATTTGAAACCCTATATAGGGGGAAAATGTCTTTTTTCAAAACTTAATTTTTTAAAAAAATTATTAATTTTTCAAACTAAAAAGGTAAAATGCTATAAACTTTTATTTTTTTAAATACTATAATTTTTAAAAATTTAAAAATCAAATTTTAAGATTTCACTGTATGTTAGGTGGGAACAAATGTGTTGATTTTAGGCTCATTTGCATATATATATATATATATATATATATAAAAGCAAGCTACTGATTGAGAGTTTAAGATACCAAATTTGACTCTTTACATTCTTGGATAACTGTATTTTTGGAATTGCATGTTTGCTTTTATTTTAACGTTGTGGTCGCGTCATTTTCTATGAGGACCATGGAGCAACCAATATTTATAAATTCATTTCCAAAATAATACTAATAAAGGTATAAAATTTCAATTCTTCTAAGAGTAGAAAATTACATGAAAATCCATATTGGAATATTAAAAATAGAATAATATTACTTTTTTTTTCGAATTTAAAATCAATTGATTATTTATTTTAAAACACATCAATTTTTTTTTAAAAAAAAGTTAATTATTATTATTATAATATTATTTGAAACAAAAGAAGCAAATAGAGGGGCAGAATGGTCATACAATATTATCTTTGGTAGTATTATTCATGGAGCCAACGGTCTCTCTCTCTTGGGCTGATAATGTTTAGAAAATGACGTTTTAACCACTTGAAAATTTTCTATGCCTCAATTATAATATCCCTTTTTTCTTATATTTTATGTTACATCACAGGCGCCACTACCATTCAATGTCGAATAATTAATAATTAAATTATTTAATGTCCTCAATAAATAATTATATAAATGTAGAATTCGGACAACTAACTGTCATTTCCTAGTGCTTTGTTTATTTATTACACCAACTATACTAATTAATTTCATACAAATTATTATTATTATTATTATAAAGTGGTCCAATCCAAACTATGGATTGTTTCTTCCCCGCAAATCAAATCCATACCATTGAAATATTTATACATGTATATATGCACTATAACTGCACAATGTACCCTCCGTTTGGTAGTAGGGGAGATCATAAACTCATTAAACTATCGAAGGAATAGTTTTCAGTTCAGATCAAACCGGTCGATTTAATTGGTTCAATCAACATTTAGTAACTAGTATGGTTTAGATTAATCGTAACTTTAACTTTCATCATTTAGACTCTAATGAACCATGATTGAACCAATTGAATTGTCTCAATTTATAATTTAACATTGATAAATAGTTAATATCAATGTATCTAATTATAAAATTTAATTTAATTTAATTTTTTATTATATATAATTAAATTTTATATTTAAATAATTAAGTAAACAAAATTATTTTAAATATTATGAGAATGCATGTGAAAGTGAAAACATTGATTCAAAGTGGAACCTGAAATGTAAAGTTTGGAATGTGGGTGGGAGTGGAGGTTGAATGAAGTTTAAAGATTCAAAATCTTGACTTGGCTTTAAAGGTGGTCATGGGGTGGACATGAGAGCGAGCGAAGACGTGCGTGTGCAGTCGCCACCAGCAGTTCCACATTGTTCATGAAATAGAAGGGTGACGGATGTGCGGAAATAATATTTATAATTTTATAAATAAATAATATTTATAATTTTGTTTATAAATAAATAATATCATATCATTATATAATTAAATAATTTTAAATTAAAAATAAAATAAAATTTAATTATATAATAATATATTATTTTATATATATATAATTACACATATAATTTTAAAGTGTCTTTACTTTATTGGTGAGGCAGGAGGAGCCTCTCAGCTGTCAAATGACACAGGAATTTTGCAACCGCCTGGCCTTCAATGATGATGGGTCTATTTCTATTTCAATTAAAATCAGAAATACATACATTTATAAATGGTTGCTGCTGGGTTGTTGGTTTGGTTTGGTTGGACCCAGATCTTTATTGGTACCGTCTTCTTCCCCTAATCTGGTTACGTAATTTTGGAAACCAAGTACAGGCAGAATGCAGAATAATGCCACATGGTTATGGTCCATTTGAATGGGTTATGTGATCAAAACTACTTCTCATCCAATTCACGGATCCACCACCCAAAGAAACGATACTAGCCAATATAAGTAGTACAAGTCTATAGGATGAGACAAGAAGCAAATTGAGCACAATCACACCTACAAGTAGAAATGAGGGGTTCATAAAATCATTTTCCATATTCTTAATAATTACTTTTTTTATATATTAAAATCACGTAATGATGATGACAACATCTATATATCATGAATTTACACTTTACTTGTCCAGTTATATTTAAACTTTTCTTGTCTTCTTATCATCTTACATCGAATTTCATATCCATTCGATAAACTTTTCATTGGTGTTAAGCTCATCACCAAAACAATGGTATGCATGTGCCACAACAAACAAAATCGTCTCTAGGGCCTCTATGGGTGGCCATGACCAACTAGATAAAAGCTATAATCAGCCTTCCGGTCCACAATGCCCACTAAAATGTTCAGGTTAATGCCCATTCACTCAGCCAACAGCAACATCATACCCATTCCCATGTACCATTATTATGTAGTAAATTATAACCTTGACTTTTTGGATGGGTGGTCACTGAACTTTAGTTGAGTTAAAATGGAGTTGCTCAATCCAGGAAGTTGGATCAAGTAAGAAGACTATGACACCTCCAAAACAATTCCCATGTCAACAAAGTACGGTAAAGATGTAGGGTAAATGCGGGTGTTACACATAATATTATAATTGATGTACCTCATCTTAAACAATGATGTAGAGATAGTAGATCGAACTAGTAAATTAAAATATTATAAATAGTATGTGTTCTCTTGAACAATATTAAAGATATAATTAAAATCTTATTACTTAACATTTTAAAGGAATTGAAAGGGTAATATGCTATGCAATAATTTTAATTGCACTTATCAAGTCTAAATTCAAGACAAGACAATCCTCCTTCACAGAAGCAAAAGTGGGAAGCATAAAGATGTTGATGCTTAATTTGGAAATTTTTTTTAATGTTTTGTACGAAATTAAGAGGAGGATGGGATGTTAATGATCAAAGGAACAAGATGGTCCTCTTCAACCTATAGCTCAACTTGCATTTAAGAGGGACCCTTAAGCCAATATTACTAAACTTCATTGTCAAGCCTTGCCTTATTGGTTCACATCTTAACCACATTTTATATTACAGAAGAAGCCTTTTTAGGCTCATAATTTGTGCTATCACATAGGAAATCTAGTTGAAAAGTGAGGAGAATTAAAGCTTCCACCAAACTTGTATTAGCATTATTAATCCTGTGATGAAATACTAGTATCGGCAGGATTAAGGTTGGTAGAGAGATCCTTGAGTGTTCTTTTGTTCACAGATTCCTTGTATTTTCACTTTGGGCTTTTTCTTTAAGATGATCTTTAGCATCCAAGATAAAGCTAAAAATGTGATTAAGCTGGAATAGAAAATGGAAAAGATCGCAAAGAATATGGAAAGAAAGAAAGAAAGTTGAAATGCAATGATGAACACACATGAGAGACAACAGAAGGTGACCACGTAAAGTTGGTCGACCCCTTGGAGCTTACTGAGTAATATGAAGTGGACAAACATGATGTGCTTTGCCGGCCCCCCATTTTTTTCCTTCCAGGCAAACTCATCATCTTCTTTAATGGGGAAAAGTGGCAGCGGCAAGAATATATAGATGCAAAGATATGTATTTTGCAAATGCCGATAAAAATTCATCATTTTCATGTTGAAATATATGCTATTGCTACATAGAGACAACCGAAAGCCTAAAAAGTCTGACACAACTGAAATGAGCAACCGAACCCTCCTGAAACTGGCTATTGTTATTCACATTCACAATCCTGGGCTGAAATTTCAGAGGTGGCCCATAAGGTTGCCTATGGGTTTGTTGATTCTGGCCCTTTACAACTCAAGAATAGATTATCTTAGGGGTGGATTTGAGACAAAGTGAGTCTGGGACTGGTTCTAGTTTGGAATGAATTCATCCTATTCAATTTAAACTCATTTGAATTAATGCACAAGTCATTAGAGAGATGTTAGTAGGGTGAACAAGGGTTGAATTTGAGCCAAGCTTGGACATGAATTGACTTAAGTTTGGCTCAAATTTATTATGGGTAACTCGAACTAAATTTGAGTCGAATTCATTCTGACAAGGAATTTTGTCAAAAGATCACTTGCAAAATAAATAATATCATTGGTGAAATAAATAGGATTATCGATGGGATGAGCAACATTGCCAAAAAGAGATTTGAGTCAAACTTTAGTCAAGCTATTAAATTGAAACTTCAGCTCAAATTCGGTTTGAATTGAATCTAACATTAATTTGAGTCAAACTGGTTCGGTTTAAGTCCATCTTTAGAGTGATTAATATCAATAGAGAGATGAATAATATTGTTGACAAAATAAAGAATATCACCAATTGCACAAATAAGTCAATCTCGATTTATGCTACCGAATTGAAACTTTAACTCAAAATCAACTCATTCGAGTCAAACTATAAATTCAAACTAAACCAACTTTGATCAAATCCTCACTTATATAGTCTAAAAGGGGGTTCTGAAAGTTAGGCACAAGCAATGTACAAGTATGTATTTTCTGCTTCATGCTCTTTCTTATTGGATGTTAGTGAAGAAATAGTTGGCTTTGAAAGCAACAATAGACGATTCAGACTGGCAGTAAAAGGATCGAAATTGTTAAGGAATTCTTCTAAGCAGTTTTGACCATAATTGTTTATGCATTAGTCGCTACATAACCACCATTAATTAATCAAAACAATCACCTAAATCCAAATTATATAACTGCATGAAATGAAGAACAAATCTCAACATAACACTTTCTTATGCATCTAGTCTAAACCTGACAACCACAAATTCAGAAGTAAGCACATTAAACAATAATTTTAGACAGTTTGCTTCTTCGTTTTAATATTCGATGCCAAAAAGTATTGATTTGTCCTTACTGACGTTTCCAAAGAACAATGACAGTATGCTTAAATTTGCAGCCAGAGCCTGAAAAAACTAGCTAGGAATAGCGTGCAATTAAGTAGGTATTAAGCATGCATTAACGTTATAATTTATTGATTACTGATGGGATTTTAGCCGGCCTAATTACACTAATAAGCAGGCTTGGCCGGCCACGACTTCCAGCAATATTCATTCCGTTGTCACCTCACCAATCTCTACTTTCATTTTCTTCATCTTTCACTATATATATTTCAGAACTTCAAATCTTTCAATCTCAAACAAGTGTAATATATCTGACGTTACATGCTAAAGAACATAATATGAGGCAAGCTGGAACGTATTCGGGATTAGTCTCTGCAAGTATGTCAGGAAGAATGGGGCCTCACTCATTGCCGTTGGCTAGGATCAAGAAAATCATGAAGAAATCGAGTGATGATGTTAAGATGATTTCTGGGGAGGCTCCGATTGTGTTTTCAAAGGCTTGTGAGCTCTTCATTCAAGAGCTTACTAAAAGGTCTTGGATGTTGACCATGCAAGGAAAGAGAAGGACGCTGAACAAAGAGGATGTTGCTTCAGCTGTCATGGCTACTGATATCTTTGATTTTCTTGTCAACTTGGTTTCTGATGAGTCCAGTATTGATGATCTTGCCGGAACCCCGTCGGAAGAAATGGAAACATTCCGATCATGAAGCCCGGCCCTAGCTCCCTTCTCGTTCGTAAATATACTTTGTCATCTGACATTTTACATCAACTACATAAATACTGTAAGCATTTTCCATAATGAATAACTAAGCATTTTCTGTAAGAACCAAAAAAAAAACAACTATTAAAAATTGGTATAGATAAATAATTGGTAGATACAAGACATCAAGCTTGTTATACGTTTATTACTAGCGGATTCAATTTTGATTGAACCCACGACTCAATTTAAATAACCGATTTTGAATTAAAAAGTTCTAACTTGATCTTCATCGATGATATTATTTTTTTATTGATAATATTATTTAATTTAACATCACTATTCTTATTGATGACATTGTATAATATATCAAATAAACCCGATTTAATAGAATCCACTAGATTAATAATATTTTATATATAAATAATTTAGTACTCACTTATGCAAATTAATTAAATATGTCATCGAATGATCGATTCGAGGATAAATAAATAGTTTGATCACTCCATGATGTAAATCTGTTTATGATACATATATTATTTCTCGAAGCTATATATAGCTCGACCAGATTTCAGCATTCCTCAAGCATGTCCCCTGGACTCCGTCTTCCCGTTATACTTTTCCAGTATTCCTTATAGCTAAATCAGAGAAATGTTGTCATGTGTATATGAAAATAAAAGTTCCTGGTCATTTTGATTGTTGATCACAGGAAAAAATATTAGGAGAAAGGTGCATTTGGCAGAGAAGAGATGCAAATATTAAAGGGTCATATTGAAATAAAGGTAACCACGTTCTATAAGTTAAAATCAATTATTTTAAAATGGAACTGAACCGACTGATTAAATTAATTGAACCAAAAGTTGGCTCTAAGTTTAGTCCAATTAACATGAAAAGATGGTTAATTCATTGATTTTGTCAAACTGAATTTGATCAAATTTAGAAAAAATTTTAAAATTTTAATTATTTTTTTGAATAATTTGATTATTTTTTATTAGACTTGATGAATTTCTATATGTTTGTAAGAAAATAATATGTTTAAAAATAAAATAAAAAATAAAAAAAAAGTATCACATATCTATTGAAATATTTTTTATAGACAATAATGTATAGAATTATATTTTTTTTCTATTATAAGATTGAAACTTTTTTATTTTAATTATTTCATTAAATTTAATAAATAATTGTTATTTTTTAAAAATGATATATTTTAATTATATATATTTTAATAGATTTTATTTCTTATAAATTTTTAAATAAAATCTGTTTATTATAATTTAATCATTGATTCGATTTAAAAAACACGGTTAAAATCTTACTCAGAGAAAAAGTGACAAGCAGCGATTACAGCTGCACTAGTATGGTATACTTCCCATACACGGCCAGCAGCCGGTCAAATATTTCAGGCTGACAAGCAACTAAATACTACATTATCACTAAGGCAACTAGACATCAACATGTCACTTTCTGGCCGGCGCAATGCAGAAGAATGAGACTTCTCCTTGTCTAATATTCTTTCACTTGATTCTGACACCTTATCCGACCTTTCCCGGGCCATGGCAGCAGCCTTTTTCTCACTTCTCCGACGTGCAACATACTCTTCAGGAATGAATACATCCATTGCTATTCCCCAATTGTGTTGAGAAAGAATACCTGCAGAAAGACTATATTTGGTGAATGCGAAAATGCCTAAAATTTGGAAAGCTAGTCCTGGGATTTATAGGAGAAGACAGAGAGAATACCGTGGGCGTTCGGTCCCATGTTTCTTTTTTTTTTTTTTTTTTAAATGTAAACAAGCTACAGTTTCCGGTTATGGTTACCAATGTGCTCGAGAAAGCCTTTTATTTTGGCTGGTTGTCAGTGTAACGTATGGAGAGAGAGAGAAAGAAGGGTCAATTCATGTGAAAGCATTTTAGACTTTCACTGCCCAAAATTTTGACGAGTGCGGACAGAGGAAGTTTCCATTTTGTATTGTTTTCAAGGTTCTTTCGGAGAAGGAATACATATATTTATAGGACTCCACAAAAATATTGTCCAAGACTCCAGAAACTACAATTGTTGTATAGTGCAATGTTTCCAGAGCCGGTGGAGGGGCTGGTCTGTTCAATCAGTGGGGCTGTGGAGGGGTCGATGGATTCTTTAAATAAATATTATAGATTATATTCAAATAAATTTGATATAATTAATCATTAAATTATAAAAGTAAACTTAACTTAATAAAATACACATTATATTAATTAATAAAATATTATATTTAAATCTTAACAATTATAAAATTTTATATTTTTATTTGTCAATTAGGGTTTATATATTATATATAAATTTGATTTAAAATATGTGTCAACTTAATTAAACAAAACAAAATAATCTCTTCTTTATTTTATAATCTTTTTCATTTATAAAGAAATTTTCTCCATTGCCTTCTTATTTCTTTATTAGGTTTTCATATAAATACTTATATTCCTCTATTGAATATTTATATATAAATAATATCTCATATAAGATACTCATTAATATCTAACATTTTTTTTTATATTTTATTAAATAAAAAATACATCAGTTTTTTCATCGGGAGGAAGAATTTGAAATTCATCAATCAAATTGTAGCGTCTGGTATAAGAATATAAATTAAGTCAAATTGATATTTCTGCGGTCGGTTGATTTGATTTGGATGCTATAACCACACCACACCACACCACACCACCTTTATTAATTAATGGAAAAGACAAGTGGGTACGGGCACTACTAAATAGCCATTGGTTAAAGCAGTAAACTTAATAAAATACACGTTTAAGAAGATCCTACCTAAAATAATATTTAATTATATAAAAATATATATATAATTATATTTTTAAAATAAATATATATAATATTATTTATCTAACCGATCGTTTCCTAAGATGGTACCATGGATTAAAATATAAAACCCACCGAATTCTAAAAAGTTTAAAAGTACATGTTGATTTACAGTGGGCTCCTTCTGTGCCACACTAGAGGATATTGTTTGTGCTTTTCTGGGTGGTAGCAAATTTCAATGGCTAAACTTTTATTAATAACATTGGAGTGTTTTTGTTTGTATTAAAACCAGTGGTGTGTTTCTTCGCAAGGGGTATCTTTGAAAATTGTGACAAAGTAACGATAGAAATTGCAAAATGCCAAAAAAAAAAGTTATTTGTGTAATTACATAAAAAATGAACTTAAAAGTCCTAATACATTGAACATAAAACTCTACTGATTTCCATTGTTAGTTGTGTTGTCTTGTAAAGGTAGGAAATAAGGATAACTGATCTTATAATGGTAAAATACGGAAAAAAAGAAGTTGAAGAAGGTTTTCATCTACATTCTAAACTAATTTACGAGCAAATGATATGTTTAACATCTTATGTGTAGACATTATGTCTAGCCAATATATGTTATTCAATTAAATTAATTAGTTGTCACAATTTAAGGGTTCTTTAGTCTATCCCATGTGCAATTTCTCTTAGGACAAAAATACCCGAACAACGAACCATGTTTTTCCCTCTTGCCACGGTTTTTGTTGGTACCATATGGGAATGGTATGCATGATTTTCTCATCAAGAATGGAGAAAAACTGAGAATATGTGAGTAGTTGACAAGTCAATTTAAATTCAGGTGGCTTCTTGTTCTTTTCTTTATCTTCTTTAATTTTTATTCAAAGGTCTTCTCTTTGTAAGTAGATGATTATCACATTGAAGATGATATCATTCTTCTTACAACTCAAAGCTTCTAGTTAACTCAGAGATCATGATGACTTGCTTAAGCAGAAACTTGATGCATGTATTAATAATCAGCCTCGTCTGGCATATGGTTTTCAGTGGCTTGGACCAGGTCGATTGGAGTACAGAGAGTTGAGAAGAAGCCATCTGTCATGATATGGTGTGGCCTACATGTTGGGGAAAACGAACAAGGACTTGAAACCACTTTGTGAAGCTGGCTGCTGGCTGTTGACAGTTGAATGTGTTACAATGAAAGAACAGCAATGTTTTTGGCTTATATATTGTGGTAGTTGATCAGCAAAATGGTAATTATAATTAGGTGTTATTTAGGACTTATTCAATTAGCCCTTTTCTCTTTCTCATGGATGCAAGAATATTGAGAAGGTTGTGGCCAAGGTGGCTTACGTATAAGGTGTAGAAGGGTCCATGTGAATCCCACTTTAATAAAGCATGAAAGAAATGTTGAGTATATATCAATGAGCTCATAAATTATGAAGACAAACATTTTAAATAATACCTAATTATGTTTAAAGTGGGCAATATTTAACAGTAGACTAGCCAAGTGTAAAACTCTAACCACAGGAGCGAAAAAGTACTTGGCAAACCATCCAATTTCTGCTCTTTCCTTGATGCTGCTTTTGGGTTGTTTCTTCCTTGAGTTGCTTTTGAATTTACCTGTGCATTTTTGCTGTTTAGAAAAGTTAGGTTCAGCCCTTGCAAGGCAATCTTTTCTGAGCCATACCATATCCAAACTACCCCAGCTTAAATTGCTTTCAGTTCACGGTGTCCCCAAATGAGGTTTTACGGAGTCATAAATTTATTTGTTTGTCTTATCTTCTGAATGGACCACTCGGTATAATTGATCATGGGTGGCAATCACAATACCTCTTCCCGAACCCTAAATAAAGGGCGATGGTCTTGTAAACTGCAGGTTTTTCTAAAAATAATTAGATCAATCAATTTTCACCAGCCTAGCGATCAGGATACACCACACAATTTATATTTCTAAGAAAATCATAGTGAGATAGAAAATTTTTCATTCACCTCTATGGGGTAGTAATACCGAATTAAAAGAAATAGAGAACAAATATGTTATGATCTCAATTGTAAAGTATGAGATTTAAATATGATATTAAAAAGTATGGGACTATGATGAGGGGTTACATGATTTTGGATTCTCTAATATCAACCAATAGTTTTTTATAGGAGTAAATTTGCATTGAATTAAGTTAAAATAAGGGTCAGTTCACGCTTAACTTGAATCCTTAATACCCCACTCAAGCTTGAACTCATTCCTTAATACCTTACTCGAGTTTGAACTCATTCCTTAATACCCCACTCAAGTTTGAATTCATTCGAGTTAATATATAATATCATGAGAGAGTTATCAACAAGATGAACGATGTAGGCAAGGTAAACAATATCACTAAAGGAACAAATGAGTTGAACTTGATCTGAGCTAAAACTTTAACAGGCTCGAATTTGACTCGTTAGAGCCACATATGGATTCAAATCCAATTTTTAAAATGTGATTCTCCTAAAATTCGTATCATTTGGTATAAATCTCACATACCCACTCATGGACAGTTAAAATTAATTGTTTTAAAAGTAAAATCGTTATTTTAATTTGTAATATTAAAAATAAATTAAAATTTAATCTTTTTTTCCCTTAAAACTTTAAGAACTAATCATTTCCTTGGAGGTCAGGTTTTAAAAAATTACATCTCACCTCTAGGGTTTAATTTTCAATCCCCAGCTCTAAATCTGGTGTCATCACCAGCGACGAAGCTTCTTCGACGCATTACCATACTCCGACGATCTTTCTCCTCTACTCTGGAACATTGGCTAACATGAATCTGACCTGAAAAGACGAAGAGCTTCGTTAGGAGACTAAACTCTTCGTCTTCCCAAAAAAAAACATTTAAGAAGATGATTGTCTTTTCAGACAAAGATGAGGTCTTCGTCTTCATCTTTTCAAGTTAGATTCGCGTTAGTCAAAGTTCTAAAGGAGGACAGAGAGACCATCAAAGCATAGTGATGCATTAGGGAAGCTTTATCATTGGCGATGACATCAGATTTAATACTGAGGATTGAAAACTAAACCCTAGGGGGGAATGTCATTTTTTATAACTTGGTTTAGGAAAAATTTGTTAGTTTTTAGGGTTTAAGGAAGAAAAAAGAGATAAAATTTTAAAAAGTTAAGGTTTTGTTAATTTTAACCATTCATAAATAAATAAATAAGAGTTTTAAAGTTAATAAAGAAAATGGGGAAATAGTGTTTTGGCCTTTATTTAAATATATATATACACACACCCAGATTAAGACTTAAAGCAATGAGTCCCAACTTTATACAGTTCCAATCCATGATTATTGCATCAAAGAAAGAGAAAGCAACGTAGGATTGAAGTTTGTGAGCAAAACCAATCACCTTCTTTTTGGACAGTCCAAAGAGGCCAAATATTGTATGCATTTCTGTCAAAACCCAACTCGTAATATTTGATATTTTACTACCTACTACCATCCATCGCCGAGGAGAGTTTCCTTTCCAACGATACTTACAAGAGCTTCTCTGTCTTTTGCTCTTGTCGTTAGCTTGCATTTATAGTATATAAATCTTGTTTTCTTTTTTTCTGGGTTTCACTGGCTAAGTTAAAAGACTACGTTATGGCGGAGGAGGATCTTAAAAAAGCTGAAGCAGACACTGGACCAGGGCCATCTTCTGTGACCAAATCCAAACTACTTGAAGAGGAAAAGCCAGTTCATGACGATGCTGCTGAGGAGAAGGTTTTGAACCCAGTTGATCAAAGTATGGCCTCCAGACCGTTTCATTTTTTCTTGAGGGTTTCTTCTGTTATGTAAATTTTGTCATGGAATTTTATTGGGCTTGCATCTTAGTAGTTCAGTTGAGCTGAGTTCTAAAAGCTGAGAAACCAGATTATGGAGTAACAAATTTATGTAACTGGTTTGAAGTTGGCTTCTAATCTGACTAACCTGGTCGAATTTTGATGTAACAGAGGTTGCAGATCCTGCCACTGAGAAAAATTCTGGGGATTCAGTTTGCAGAGGTAGAATATTTGTGGTCATATTTTGTTGGTATTTTCACTTGGTAAAATCATAAAACTCGGATTTCATATTATTATTATTTCAGATGCTGTCCTTGCAAGAGTTGAATCAGAAAAAAGATTGGCTTTAATAAAAGCTTGGGAAGAAAATGAAAAGGCAAAAGCTGATAACAGGTAATTAATAGCCTGTCTCTTTGACATATAAATGGCTAGTTATTGAGCTTTAAACCTCCCACCAGAAAAATCCTCCCATCTATGGTGCCTTGCATTTGAGAATTTTGTAGGAAACGACCTTAGTTGTGTAATGGATAGCACCATATGAGCTCTAGGGAGCTACCCCTACAAGCTCCGATGAGGTGGTCACGAATTCCAACAAATTTGAGTTTGGATAGACTTCCAGACAAATTCTTTTTTTTTTTTCCCCTCAAAAGTCCATCTCTGTACTTTGATACCCAATCATTTCTATTCCCAACTGAATTATAAGCTTGGATTTCATAACTGCTGTACAGGGCATATAAAAGGCTCTCTGCCATTGCGTCCTGGGAGAACAGTAAGAAGGCAGTGGCAGACGTACAATTGAAAAAATATGAGGTAAAAAACTCTACTGGAAATCCCATATGGATATATTACAGTGATTTCTGTAGCTTGGAACCTCACTGTGATATTTTATTTTCGCTCTGTCATGTATCATTTCAGTACACAGAAGAAACAGAATGCTAAGCCTAGTATGCTGTTATTCTTGTCAGTGTATTTCGGGGCAGTAAAATTCTAATAAATTGTGGATTCTTCAACCTGGGTATATAACAGGAAAAACTGGAAATGAAGAAGGCAGAATATGCAGAGAGAATGAAAAATAAAATTGCAGAGATCCGTAAGGAAGCTGAAGAGAAGAGAGCAATGATTGAGGCGAAACGAGGTGAAGATGTTCTTAAGGTAGAGGAGACTGCAGAAAAATTCCGAGCAGCTGGCTATACACCTTGGAAGTTCCTTGGCTGCTTTGGTGCTTGAACTTGTTTTCAGGATTTTGTTTCCTCTTTTTTTTTTTTTTTTCCAAACTTAATATGATTTTCATTCTATTTTGTGCCGTTTTCTCTGACCTGTACACTTGTGTGATTCAAAATTTTACACATTTATATTTGTGCCTATATGAGTATCTGGACAGAGCTTAACCACAACCTTTTGATTGACATGGGAGGCCAAGTTAAATATAGGTTGGATTGAATCCAAATAATTCGAGTTTAAATTTGAACTTTTATCAAATAAGTTAGAATTTAAACTAACAATTCTGATAAGTTTAAAGTAAAATAAAACCAGTGACCCACCAATGTAGATGTGATCCGAGATCATATATTTATAATTACAAAACATGTACACAATTAGAAATCACAGCATAGATCCAGAGAAAACTCCCCACATTTATCAGCAGAGGCCTCCTTATTCATCAATTCACAAACAAAACAAATCACACGACACATGTTGCGGCCACGCTCATAGCCAAATTAAAATCATTTTAATTCTCCTCTGTCTCTCCCTCATACTCCTCTTCATCCACAGCAGCAGCCTCCTGATATTGCTGATACTCTGAAACCAAGTCATTCATATTGCTCTCAGCTTCTGTGAATTCCATTTCATCCATCCCCTCTCCTGTGTACCAATGCAAAAACGCCTTTCTCCTAAACATGACTGTGAATTGCTCCGAAACACGCCTAAACATTTCCTGAATAGATGTGGAATTCCCCACAAATGTTGAAGACATAGATAGCCCAGTTGGTGGAATATCACAAACACTTGATTTAACATTGTTGGGGATCCACTCAACAAAGTATGATGAATTCTTATTCTGTACATTTATCATCTGTTCATCAACTTCCTTGGTGCTCATTTTGCCTCGGAACATTGCTGAGGCTGTTAAATAGCGTCCATGTCTAGGGTCAGCAGCACACATCATATTTTTGGCATCCCACATTTGTTGAGTAAGTTCAGGAATTGTTAAGGCTCGGTACTGTTGTGACCCACGAGAGGTTAAAGGTGCAAAACCAACCATGAAAAAGTGCAGGCGAGGGAAAGGGATTAGATTTACAGCTAACTTTCGGAGATCCGAGTTGAGCTGACCAGGGAATCGAAGGCAGCATGTTACTCCACTCATTGTTGTTGAGATCAAATGGTTCAAGTCACCAACTATACAATACAAATCTCGTATTAATAAAACATAAGAATGATAATCGAAGATTAGTTAAATAGTTTTTTAAGGGGCAAAACCTCGGACTAGAATGTTGAAGATACATGCTTTGGCCCTAGAAAGAAGGAAAATGAACTTACAGCTGGGATTTGTGAGCTTAAGAGTTCTGAAGCAGATGTCATAGAGAGCTTCATTGTCAAGTACCATGCACTCATCAGCATTTTCAACTAGCTGGTGTACGGAGAGAGTGGCATTGTAAGGTTCAACCACAGTATCAGAGACCTTAGGAGAGGGGAAAACTGAGAAAGTCAACATCATTCTATCAGGATATTCTTCTCTGATCTTTGAGATCAGTAAGGTTCCCATTCCTGAGCCAGTCCCACCTCCCAGAGAATGGCAAATCTGAAAGCCTGTCAAATAAATCAATTTAGTATGCACCCAACAGTTTAATGGCAGACTTAGATATGACAATACAAAAAGAAGTAACTTTACCTTGTAAACAATCACAATTCTCAGCCTCCTTACGAACAACATCAAGAACTGAATCGATCAATTCAGCTCCTTCAGTGTAATGCCCCTTCGCCCAATTGTTTCCAGCACCATTTTGACCGAAAACAAAATTGTCAGGTCGAAATATTTTACCATAAGGTCCTGTACGTAAGCTGTCCATGGTGCCTGGTTCAAGGTCCATTAACACAGCTCTTGGGACATAACGCCCACCACTTGCTTCATTGTAGTAAACATTAACCCTCTCAAGTTGAACACGAGAGTTGCCAATGTAACTTCCAGTGGCATCAATGCCATGTTCATCACACACAACTTCCCAAAACTTGCCACCGATTTGGTTACCACATTGACCAGCTTGAATGTGGAGAATTTCTCTCATTCTGGAATAGGAGACTGATTAAAACTGAAACTGGGTAGTTTTTAAAATTAAGAGTGATGAGAGTATACGAACTAAACCAAGGTGAAGATATATATAATAGTAGAGAGGTAAGAGAGAAAAGAAGATGAACATGGGACACTAAGCAAGAAATATGAATAAATAATATTGTTAGGACTTAGGAGGAGGACATGTCAAAGTCCAACAAGAGTTGTGAGCTGGATATGAATTGAAACAACGAGATGCATGCTACTTTCTTTGGTCTTATTCAATCATAAATGACCAACCTCTCCATATTCCAATGTGATTTCCCATCTGTCATTACCATTTCTAAAATGCCCACTTCATTATTTGAATATTACTTGTAACGTTGCAAATCACATGAGATATTCATACTTAACATCATTTTTATATTTTATCGATATAGAATTTATTTAAAAGTATAAAACTACTCACATTATCATTTGGTTGGAGCTAAAATTTTATTTACATTCATTGAAACTGAAGTCGAAAGCTTACGCTGTTTTCTCTTCTCGACACTTAAATCAAATTTTGATTATATGTTCTTGGTTCCCTAACATCAACTTTGTGAAAGAATTTTAATTGTGACAAGGTTTTAAACTCAGGTCCAAAGAAACTTCGTAGTAATTGCAATTATCTTTTCGACAAAATTCTCAAACGAGTAAAATAATATAATTGGATTCTATTTGAGTTATTTAAGTTTCAGTTTAAGTTTGAATCAAACTGATTTAAGTTAAAAATTATTCTTGTTTTTATAAAATAATTCAAGTTTGAACTGATTCGAACAAGTCGAATTAAGTCATCTCAGATAAAATCTAAAGTAAAATTGTTTTTAAGTTAAATTCAAATCTCAAATCATAAATCTCAATTTATCTCTTTTTAATTCAAACGAATCTTAAACTAAATTTCATTTGTATTTAATTCAAATCAAATTTAACTTTATAAAATAGTGTTTAGAAAAAGAAAAAAAGAGGGTTGACGTTGATAAGGTAGTTATAGCATACGAGCCAATAAAAGATTTGTTCGTATAATTTACGAATCAAATTAGTTGGCTTATATATATTAAGATGCGTAGATAAGAGTAAGAGGTGGGGAGATTCAATTATTGAAGGCATGAGAGTTCCTGTCAGTCTGTCTTCAGAATAAGTAATGTTTTTGGCACTTTCTTTACAGCTCTGAACAAGGACTAATTGGCTAATTGTAGGAATCCAATGTTCAGGAATTTCACAACAATTAACATCAGAATCCAAGCTCAAAAAACACTTCTACATTCTGTGATACCGCTTATTACTTTGACAAGTTTGCATCCCTGCATGAGAAAGAGCCAGTTTAACCTACCCTTACTGCAACAAATGCTCTAAAGATAGCTTGAGCATTGTTTTCATGTCAGTCAAGGAGCCGATAGGCATGGCCCAGGTTAAGATAAAATGTCTCCATCTAAATTCTCACCACATGATGCTAAAATGTCTGCTCAACAGCAGCCACACACCTGTTAATATCTTCCACAACTTACACTGAATAAGAATGTCGATGATATGATAGGGCACCAACATAGAAGCACATTGATTGTAGCATCCTCATCTAAATATTCTCTACTTTAGACATATGATTTGTTTTTAGACATTGTAACCAAAAATATATTTGACAGTTTAAGTACTCAAATGTCATACTCATGTATACTTAACATCTCTCTCATATTTTATAGATGTGAGATTTATTACAAATATTACATCTAATAAGTTGAAACTCACATGGTGTTGCCATTTGAGAAGAAGTGAACATAACTTATGAAATCGATAGACTTTGGAGATGAGGAAAAGACTCTAACTAAGCAAACAATCATATGCTAAGTCTTCAACAACATGAATCTTGCAAGTGAAAAGAACCTACTATAATCAAATTAACAATAACCTTATTACAACTTCATAAGTTCATCTTACATTTTCATGGATTCTTCACTAATTCTTACTTGTTTGCAACAGAGTTCAACAGAAGTTTGATCTGGTTAGATTCGGTGCAAGATCCATGAGGATCCTCATGCAAGAATTTACAACACCCTTTATTCCTACAACTGTAATTTGAAAACAGTTTGGAAGAAACAGAAGGATTGCACCAAAATTCAGCCCAGGATAACAAGTAGGTCACCACTAAAATGGCAGAAAACTTATTCTATTTTAGTAGAGCAGCTCCTCAAAAACAGGATCCACAGACTCTCCCCACTTCCCATGGTACATCTCTAAAAGCTTTTCGGCCGGTGTTACACCTGTCATAAAGTTATCTTCCATCATTTACATGTCAAACTCTATTATTTTCAAAACTACAAATACAAAGATTTCAATTTTTGCTGCTTTTGGATTATCTTACACAAAAAGCAATCCAAAACCCTGATTAAGTTGCACAAAATTCAACCTCCAACCTAAACTGTACATGCACACCAAGGACGAAAAAGAACTCCTTAAATAAAATATAAGGTTTAGATCATTCACCTGTTCTAACAACCTCAGCCACCTCATTCAAGAACCCTGATTCTTTATACCCTCGTCTTTCTAAACCATCCTGCAGAAGAAAAAATGTTTGAATTGAACATCAGCAACAAAAATCAAGTAAAAGTAGCAGTGCACCAATGTCAAGTTACCTTTGCCAACTTCAAGACATCTTCAGCAACATGCCTCAGCAAACCATCTCGAAATGGAGTCTTAAGACCAGTTTTTGGGACCTATTACATAGATTAATAAAATTAGAATTGTTATCTTGACCGTAGCAGAAAGATGCACATACCTAGGCAGCAAAATGTTATATTCTATATACATGGAGATGAATATGTTCATTTTGTCATGTTATACTAAACTCCAGAAGTACGAAAATAATCAAATCTATAACCTGCCAAAGTTACACTGGTGCTATCCAATGTTTAATTTTAAACAATGGTGCATCACATCATCATATTAAGTTTCACAAAGAAGCAAACAACTGAAGACTTTAGGTCAGAAAATATTGTAAATTGAACTTACTAAAACAACCAATCTAGAGACCGAATTGAAAAGAATGAAGTATGTCACCATCAATTTTGCAGGAATAAAAGCACCATAAAATCTACTGATTTTCTTTATCAGGAAAATTTATACAGTTTTTCTGCAAATGTAGAGTGTTAACATTACCTGATTCCGCAGCATTACTCTTTCTTCTGGGGTCCAATCAGCTGTCATATCTAGAACATTTTGAAGTGAGACTTCATCATATAATAAACCTACCTGGCATTAGAAAGAAAATGAAAATGAGCAAGTTTTGCCCATGCGGGGCTCACATAATCTGCACAAGCTGGAGAAAAAGCATATGATACTTTAGATAGAAGGTCACAAACTATTGGTTAGAGGCCATTGCAAACAAAGTCACAGAATTGATACAAAAGAAGGTCATGTGAAGTGAGTTATATCATAAACACTTTGTATATGAATTAAGAACACATAGCTAAGAGTCAAAACCTCATATACAAGCATCTATTAGACACATAAAGATAACAGAAAGATTCAATATGCGAAAGTTCAAGAATAGGCATAAAACAAAAAAAGTAAGAAAATAAATCTTATAATTAATTCAAAGTATCAACATGTTTCCAACAAATGTTGAATTAACCCCAAGTATCTTTTCAAGTCTCCCATCCTTCCTGTGTTGGAGCATTTTCAAAGTCCACAGCGTTACTAGAACACCAATGTTGATCCCATTCAGATGATTTTACTGAATCATGCACTATAGACTAGTTGTGCATAGTAAATTAAAAGGGCCAATTACCCAAAATGCTGGCAAAGCGCATAACCTCCTCCAAGGCCCTCCATCAGCACCTCTCATCTCCAAGTATCTCTTAAGCCTAACCTGAACATAAGAGTACCATAAGGTTTAGCAAGGCAGAGGAATTGCAAGAATAAATTTACTAAATTGATCACAAATGCATGCCATAAACCTCAGGAAATATTGTTGTCAGATGATTCTCCCAATCATTAAGAGTTGGCAATTCACCAGGAAGACATGGAAGTTTTCCAGCCAAAAAGTCCTGCAAAATGACTAGTGTTATTGCTGAAAGAACCAGTAGCCTGAGAAAGAATGTCAAGTCAGGATTAACTCAAAGGACATAAAAGGTCAGGATAAAGAAGATGACGGAGCCAAAAGAATGGCTATAGAAGAAGCCTTAGATCACAAGAGTATTAAAAATAGATGGAAACCCGGAATGACATCCCCGCACAATCGATATACTTCTTTTTGCGATAAACAAAATACATTGGAACATCAAGAGCATAATCAACATACTGCTCAAACCTGTTCAGAGGAAAAAGAATGCTCTGTTAAAATATGATGCTGGACTTAATAACGAAAAACTACCTTCCATGAATATCACAAATATTCCCAATTAAATAGGAAAAAGATTCAAAATAGAGTGGATCAGCAAATAACACAAGTTAATTTCTCTACAAGTAACAAAAGCTGAATGTACCCAAAGGAGCCATCAAAGACAAAGGGAAGCATGCCAGTGCGATTGTTATCAGTGTCTGTCCAAATATGGCTGTTCAAATGAAGTATGGTTAGTGTGAAGCATGTGAAAGATATAAGAACATGAAGACAGGACTAAGGTCACATCTAAACACCTTCTCATGCTGAGATAACCATTTGGCTTTCCTTCAGTAAATGGTGAATTCGCAAATAGAGCTGTTGCTATCTGTTTCAATTTCTACACCCATTAGATGCTTCATAATTAGAGAAAAATCCAATAAAAACAAAAGGTAGTGAAGCTTCTCACAGGCTGCAAAGCAAGACCAGCACGAAATTTGCAGATCATGTCAGCCTCCGAACTAAAGTCCAGATTGACCTATAAAAATGAATTACCCATGAATCAGCACAGTCTGAATTTCAAAGAATCATCTTCTCACCCAGTCAAAGTGAGGCTAATCATGAAGAACAGGTCCATAACATTAAGAATTGAAAGTTTCAACTTACCTGAACAGTGCATGTCCTAAACATCATGTCAAGTCCAAGTGAGCCCACTTTTGGCATGTAATTCCTCATTATCTCATATCTTCCCTGAGCCAAAAAACCATGTCATTGTTTAGTAGTGAATTTCTCCAAAAGAATGAAATAACAGTAGACACAGAGAACTGATAAAATGCCAAGCTTTGCAGAGGCAAGCAACACAACAGTTATAGTTAATTTGTATCTTGGGAAAATTTGGGAAGGAAATTCTTACAACAGAGTTCAATTACCATAATTATGAGAGACATTGAACATGTGAACCATGAAACTTCCACCCTTAATACAAAACTATTGAATATTAATCTATACAACATCAACTAAGAAAATATGAAAAGAAAGTGATGAATGCTCTGTTTAGTTCAAGAAACAAGATAACAGCAACAATATTAACAAACCCTGAAAAATAATGAAACCAATTAATGAAAAGGCTAAGAGGTTTAGTAGACCTATTACATGGACACAGCAAGCATCCATGGATTACCACTTTCTGTCCAATCTAAACAGTTGAAAAGAGAGATGACCAGTACCTTTGGCATAACAGGTATATCTTTAAGTCCCCATTTGGGCTGAAAACCAATTCCTACAAACCCAATTCCCATTTCCTCAGCAACAGCTTTCACCTGATAGAGGTGTGAATTAACCTCTGCACAAGTTTGATGTAAAGTTTCCAGAGGTGCCCCACTAAGCTCAAACTGACCCCCAGGTTCCAGTGATATGCTTTGCTTCCCCTGGGCAATTGAAAGTTAAGGTTTAAATATACTAACCTCTCCAACAATAAACAAAAAAAAAAAATTCCTATAGTTACTGTAATACTGGAATATATATAAAAAGAAGATTAGAGAGATCTATAAGGATATAAATAAAATAATTCTTACTTGTTTCAGTCCTATGATGTTGTCACCTTCCATTACTTTATCCCAATCAAATCTCTCAGAGATGCCATTAAGCAGCTCGGCTATCTGTTCATACTTCATTGGACGTAAAGTTCCAAACGCAAAACCAAACTTCTCATGTTCTGTACCAATTCTGCAACAATCACCTTACCATGTTAGCAAATCACATAAGTATAAAATTATGAAAGTCACTAGAAATATGGAAAAATTTACATGTGCTATCATAAAAAATTTCAAATTCAAGTTTATAGCACCCAATGTAAATGAATATGAACACAGATCATTGAAATAAGAAAGTTTAGCTAAACCGGAAACAAAAGACTAAAATAAATTAATCCTCTTTAATGGATCCTATTCCAATTATATATAGATTATAACCAACTAACCCACCAGTAGAATTTGCATAATATATGCTGTAAAGGAAGCAAGAATAAAACCTATAGAAAGAAAATTTATACATCATCATGCTTCAATTACAAATTTTCAAAAATAACTCTAACAAGAACTTCAAAAACAGGTGAAAGGTTGAAAGGTAAGCTTATATATATCTTGAAAGAAATTTTTGAAGGAAAAATAGATAAATATCAACCAAACCAAATAACTACATCAAAACAAAAAGAAGCAAGATAGAAGTTACCAATACAAACGTTTATGTTATTAACTTTAAACAAATGAATTCAATTGCTTCATTTTTTATATTTTATAGTTCAGACAAGATTGTACACCATGGCCTGTGTAAGGCACAGAAGAAGTTGATAAATCAGTCCTACCAAATAAAAGCAACACATGAACGCACAAATCATAAGGCAATCAATAAACTATAGCATAATCCATGAAAAAATGACAGCATGAAACAGACGAAGAAAGTGTAATATTTTGTCCATTTAAAGAAGCATATAAAAATATGGCATGTAAAAGTGTCTTCTCTAAAAAAATGAACCAAATAACATCTAAAATATGCATCTTAGAGTAAAACTAATCTGCCCAAAGAAATAATCATGATCCAGATAGAAAGTACCTCCATGTTTCTTTAGACTTGCACCCTGAGGCAAGGTAAGCTACAAGATCCTCTTTGGTCAGTGGTTCTGTGGCAATCACAGCATCCTCAGTAGGAGGGCTAGCAGCAACAATCCCTCTATGCCCTCTTCGAATTCCTGCCCCTGCATTGTCTAGATGTAAAATTTGACCCACTTTGGCAGAATGGCGTGATGAGGACGAGAAACTAACACAAGTTTCTTTCATCCTAGATGCCTCTAAGTTGTTTGTCATGCTAAAAACCCCAGCGTGTCCACTTGTACATCTTGTGACCTCAGTGCGAATACAATAAGATGGGCCTGCCTGCGAAATGAACGCCATTTTGGTTCCCTGCAAAAACACATATTTCAGCCTCTAGTATGCAAACCAATCATCCAAATCAATTTTTCAGATTAGCACATTAGCTTTCACCCAACAGTAGTAAAAGTAGTAGAATATTTAATTGCCAAAACGATTCACCTAAACTCCAATTTGTTTAAACCTTCCGTTGATCATTGTATATAAGTAATTACTAATATTTTCTTAAACTTTCTTTATATTCCAATCTGACAAAACATAAAATTACAAATAAAAATAAAATAGAGACACTCTAAACACACTCTTGCACTGAAGCATACTATTAAAACAATCAAACTAAACACCAAGATTCCATTTTTTCGTTCTCTACGACGAATTACACACTCGAACACACAAGTGCTTACGTAAAGTTAAGAAGATAAAATATGCAATTAGCATACAAAGGTTGAAGTCAAACCAAAACCGATAATAGTAATAATAAAGTGAAAAGACTTACTTCACCCCCGTTGAATCTGAGCGAAATGAAACAAGGGGCGTATAGAAAGTAGGGTTGGAAATTGAGGATTGGATTGGAATGAGAAGATGATAAATACTTGAAGAAGAATCAGAGCAGCCTAGGACGTTCGACACAGTTTCGTTTTTCTCTATTATAAAAAAAGCTGATTTTTTAATTTTTCCGAATCTCTTTTTCTATAAAAAGAAAATTTTAACGGGGCCAGGGAGTCGTTGGTGCGGCACTATTTTACTTTTCATTATCCACCTTTCTGGGTTGTCACCACGTGGCCACTGCCAAGATTATTACAGATTAATCTTTCGTTAAAAAGGTTATCACGAAGACATCCATTTTTATTGCGTTTGTCAGGTAAGAATGAAAAGTATTTAGATATTATATTATATTATTAAAATACGAGTAAATATAGTAAATTAAATCAAAGGTGTCATGAAAAGAGGAAATGTCGGGAAATATTATAATAAAAAAATATTTAATTTAATTAATATTTTATTCTAAAATAAAATATTATTTAAAAATATATTAATTAAAATATTATTAGATTTAAATGATTATTATGTTTAATAAAATTAAATATATATTTAATAAAATTGAATAAAAATTAGTAAGTATAGATAATAATTGTATTAGATTAAAAAAATAAAAAAATATTATGATATTATTTTGTTTAAATAACCTATAATTTTTTAAAATATATTTCATATTACTCATTATATTAATTAAAAGTGATGATATTTTAGTTTTAAAAAATTAATAAATCAAAATAAATTTATAATAAAATCAAAATTATTTTAATAGCTTTTAATATTTAAAATGGAGGTGAATTACCAATTTTA
This sequence comes from Mangifera indica, assembly GCF_011075055.1. Lineage (NCBI taxonomy): Eukaryota > Viridiplantae > Streptophyta > Magnoliopsida > Sapindales > Anacardiaceae > Mangifera > Mangifera indica. Next base: position 1,569,526 of record NC_058139.1, on the reverse strand, counting down.
TTACCTGCAATATCATTATTAATAATATCACAATTTTTTATTATTAAAAAATCAACAAAATAATAAAAATTAGATTATTAAACTAATATTTTTATAACACAAACTAATCAGCTCCTAAAATTAGTAAGTGAGAGATGAAGTTAATCCTAAACCCTAAGATGTGGTGATATCTCAATCTCATGGCTACAAATTAATCTCACGATAGCATCTCTATCTCTTAGATTTGCTCCCAATCTCATCTTAATTTGATTTAGATGCAATTGTTTCACTGTGGTGGTGGAAGGTGGTGGTTATGTGATGAGAGTGGTCCATCAAATTTTGTATTGATGGTGGTAGTCTCAACTACTAATGGTGACAGGTGTCAGTACATTGGGTGATAGAAGGCAATTTGGTTTTAGACTAATGGTATTTTTGTTTTAATAATTATTTAATTAAAATTAAAATTGTTAATAATAAAAGTTTAAGAAATTTGATATTTCAATTACATGTAAGAACACTTTCTAGTAAAAAGTACAAATGTGAGACAAAATTAATATTATTTACAAATAAAAAATTATAAAAATAATTTATCATGGAACAAAATAAAATAATATCAACAATACATCAATTATAAAATATATTTAGTTTGAGTATAAATTATTATTATTATATTTAATAAAATCAATATATTTAATTAATTATAATAAAAATATCTAATTTAAATAAATTTTATTATGCGTATAATTTTTATGTATTTAATTTAAAATTAAAAATAAAATAATAATTAATCATATAATAATATATTATTTTATGTATATAAAATTATATATAAAAAATATACATATAATTTTATTGGAAACAAAAATAGTAACAAGGTACAGTTGAGATTACGTGCACGTTTCAGTGTTGGCAACCGAATTTTGTAAGTCGGGGGAAATACTGTATTGTTCTGGTTGATTTTGAGATGTTTTAAATTTAACTGAGGATTGTTTCTGATGGTGGGGCTGGCGGCGCCTGATCTGATTATTTTTTACTATATTCTTCTACGCATTATTAAGAGTAGAATTTTTATCAAGTTTGTTCTTTAATAAGGCCCACACCATCAAAGGGACAATTTCAAGAGCAAGAGAGAGTCATGCAATTAGGGGTAGATTCTGAGTAAACTAAATTCAAACATAAATTAGCTCATATTCATCGAATCTAGTCAAAAAGAAGATTTAAGATTCGTAACTTGATTTAAATTTATGACTCAAATTTGAATCCTGAATTTGTGACTAAATTTTTAAAATTATAGTCAATGTTTCATTAGTCTAAGGGTAGGAAACTTAAAATCTTCAAAAATGAAAATGCAATCATAAATAAATAAACATAAAAAAGATTTTTAATTCTCATATTTTGTATAAAGAACAGAGAATGTCAACTATTCATTAACTCACTTTACAAATTCATCAATCTCACATAAAATCTACATCTCCTAACAACCCACCATCATCTTTTTCATGTAATCAAACATCCCGCCAGTCAAATACATGCACCAAACTTATAAACTAGTCAAACAAACACAAATATGAAACTCTAGCAAATTAATTAACAAAGAAAAACATTAGACTTCTAGTTATGAGTCCTATCAATAAAGATGAAATCTCAAAAATATACACCAACCGACAACAACAAAATAGAGATGTGTAATCAAAATCATAACTGGCTGAGAAAAACTTTCACCAAATATAACAACCGTCGATTTGGAGAGATAATGACAAGAATGATTCGAAGGAGAGAGTTCAAAATGGATTTACATTTGTTTGTTTGTTTGTTTTTAGTCTCAAAAAGACAATTTTCAAAGAAAAGAAACAAATGCAAAGGATGGCAATGGATACTGGAGACGACAGAGATGAAAGTGCGAGATGGTGTGAGTTGCATGTAAGAAGGTGAATGTTCAAGAGATAATGTTGATAAGAAGTGAAGGAAAGTCAAAAGTGGATTTATATATTTAGCTAAACTTAAAACCCAACAATAGCTTTATGTATCTCAAGCCGGCTTGAGCCGAGCCATGTCTTAACTTGAACTGAGTTGAGTTCATGTTTGGCTCACGAGCCGTTTAAAACCAAACCTTACCTGATTCGTATTCGGCTCATTTCTCAATTGAGACATATATCATGGCTCGAGTTTGATCAAATTTATAATAAATGAATTTGGATCGAGCTAAACTGAGTTGAGTCTGCTCAACTCAAATCCAATTTGAATCGAATCAAACTTAAAGCAAACTTGAACTTGGATCAAAACCATGATGTCTAGTTCCAACTAGTGTATAATGTTACAGGAGAGTCATTGGCAAAATAAACAATATCGTCAGATGATGAACAGTATCATTCACGAAATAAACAATACCATCAAATAAACTAACAAGTTAATTTTGAGTCAAGCTACTAAGTTGGAATTTTAGTTCAAAATTCATTCATTTAAACCAAAACATAGATTCGATCTGAGTCAATTTGGATCAAATCTACCCTAATTTCTTTTTCTTTTTCTTTGGACAATGTCCATAGCAAGGGGAATGTGTGCATACAACTCATACTTTATCGCACACACTTATGATCTTAATGGAGATCATCTTTATCCTTGTTTGGATAAATTGTTTCAAATCACCTAAACAGCTGATTTCAAAGAGTTCATTCAGACCACAACCAACTCAACCCTAAAAATGTACACTACAGACAAGTACAAACTCTATAACCAGCCACAAATTTTGGTATACACTTGATATGTGTTATCATATGATTGAGTGATTTTAAATTAAGAATAAAATAATACTTAATCACATGATGACACACATAAGTATTTATTCATACTCAAAATGAGTTTGCATAGTATTACTCTGAACATAATTATTAAAACATAATGCAGTAATTCTTCTTGATCAAGACTGAAAGGCTATGACATCAGGAAAGCTCAACAAGAACATTATGTCACTTCTAAACATGCAAGCACCGTATTCAGTTTCAACACAGGCAGAACACACCATTTCGAACAGTTGAATAGAAATAGAAGCACTAGATAGCGATTCAGAGTACCAAACATATATATTGTACAAATATTACATACATGATACCATCTAGGCAATCCAATGTGGACCACTATTTACTGTTTACTAATTTTTTTATTATTTTTTTCCCTGGCTCCTTGATTATACATAACAAGGGCATCGTAGGACTATTATGTTCAAGAATTGGATGAAGCACATAATCTGTACAATTTATAAGGGGGTTACCAGAAAATATCATCGTCTGTAGTTGAAGAGGAAGGGGAATCTTCTTGCTCCTCCAACTCCAACTCTGGCTCCAAGGAGCCAAATTCAGCTGATTCAATATCAGCAAGGTTCTTCAGATCAACCACTGAAAGCTCATTTAATCGCCTCACCACCAAATCAGCAGCTCCAAGCTCATAAACTGGATGCTTGCTAGCCACAGCCACACACTTCATACGTGCATCATGAGCAGCCTCCACTGTCTGATTAGAATTTCCAAACACAATGCAACGCTCAGGTATAAACTTCAGAAGTTGAGCAGCATACACAAACATCTCTGGATCAGGCTTTCCCCTATGAACATCCTCTGCTGCTATAATTGCTGTGAAGTACTCTTCAATCCCAATGGATACAATCGCAGTCTCCAGGATTTTTCTTGGACGAGTTGAAACCAAAGCCATTGGTATCTTGTAATGCATCAATACATTCACAAACTCTTTAGAACCATCTCGTAATCTATATATCCCACCTTGCAGAGCCCTGTATATTTCTTCCCACCGAGAAGCCAATCTCCTCAATTCTGTTGGGTCTCTTGACCAGCACAGAACTTCTGATACGGCCTGTTCATTCTTCATCCCTTCTACTCTTCTAAGAGTGAAGGCTGGGGGAGGAGATCTTCCTTCTTCTGTGCAAGAGTGAGCCAAGCCTGTTTCTCAATATCAGGATTGTCTTCAATTATAACTCCTTCCCACTCAAATATAGCACCTAACCAACCACAACCCATTCTTTCTTGTCGAAGCAAGGGATTCTGCAGTGAAGGGTTATCTGCTTTATTCTCAGGTGGCCACAAACCTGGTTTCCGATCAATGTCAGCATCTATTTGGTAGTTCCAATCATGAGGTATTCTATCTTCCTTTCTAAACGAATAAGTCTCTTTTGTCAGTTCCATTGCAAGAGCACTAATCGATGAGCTAATGGACCTATCAACTTCCAAACTTGGAAAACTGAAAACCCTTCTACCAATAAATTCTGTAACCGTGAGGCGGCAGTTGTCTGAAAGTTTTCTTTTACCAGAGACATCCTTGAGAGGTATTCGTAGACACATCGGCAGATGCACTAGAAAAGATGTTGCTGCTATTGAATCTACCACCATATTTACCAAGTGACAATAACTCCAACCAACAATTGGATTTCTACTCTAAGAAGTACCACTAATGCCACAAATCCTTTCGAGTTCCTGCCCAAATTTTGCCTAAACACGTGTAAAGCCACCCAGCTGATGATTCACAATCACAAATTTCAAATTTTCTCAAGATACACCACAAGTAATACAACCAAATCAAAATATGAACAAGAAATTACAGAAAAGACCCGCCTTTAGTGAGAAAGTAGAATCAAGTCTAAAGTATTCCTCTATAACGACAAAAGGGTAAAGAACAAACCAACCTTCTCACAATAAAGATCCTAACTTTGTCATCAAGAAACCATCCCAAGCATCCCCTTCAAACCAAAATAAGCACAACCCATTGACCCTAACAATCTAAAACCCCAAATTAACAATTTTACACAACTACAAAAACCTGTAAAAGTCAACCCCAGAAAGTCAAATTTCAATAACAAGAAGATATAAAAATATCTAATGCTCTAAACAAGACTCAAAATCTGTAAATTATTGTTCACAAACTAATTAATCCAACTAAACATTCACAAATGGAAACAGAAAATCAAAAACTATTGGTCGTATACACACACACACACACACACACAGACATATATATATGTGCACACACAAAAAAAGAAAAGAAAATCTAAGGGAAACGGTAATGAAGAACCTGAGGAGGAAGTAAATACCGCTGATGAAAAAACAGACGGCTATGATTGAAGATGTAAAGAGAAAGAAAAGATTAGATGGGGCTAGATTCTTCGGGGAAGGTTATGTGAATCTCTCTCTTTTATTTGAGGCTTGCAGAAGAAGAAGAAGGAAGAATGTGCGTGCGTGCGTGCGTGCGTTTTTTCTCTCTTTATATTTTTTGTGGTTATAATGTTTACAGGGACTTGAAGAGGTGAAAAGGGTTGTGCCGGCGGCCTGGAATTACACGTGTCGGTGATACAATTCGGGCTTTTCCTTCTTCTAAGAACTCCTTTGTGATTTTATCCTTCCTGCTCGGTTCATTCCATAATGCTAGGACAAAATTCATGTATTATTAGTTTAGTTGTGCCATAAATTGTTGTCATTGAAGCATTTCCGAACAAAAATGCTTAATAAATAAAAGGGCAAACGACTATTTTTTATTGAAATTTCAAATTAATATTAAAAATATATTTATAATAATTAAAAATTTTTAATATCTATTTATAAATTAATTGTTATTAAAATTTTTAATTAGATATAAATATAAAATTATCATTTTACCCTTTAATTTTAAAATCTTAAAATTTTATATCATTTTTTCCTTTTAAATTTTAAAATCTAATATTTCATTTCATTTTGAAAATTTGAAAAATTTTAAATTTATTTTTAAATAAATATTTAAAATTTTAATTATCATAAATATATTTTAAATTAGATTAAAAATTAGATAAAAAATAATTCTTTAGCCTCGAAAAACAAAGAAAAACATCAAGTGCACATGTTAAGAAGTACTTAGAATAGATTATATATTATACTGTAATTAAATATTTATTTATATTTAAGATTATTTAATTATATATTAATATATTTAAATATATAAAATTATTTATTTTTGGTTCCGATGGAAAAAACGTTGTCCCATGACAGCCAGAAATGCGACTTCCCAACAAATTTGAACAAAGCAAAAATTTTAAATGCGATATTTCTTTTGAAAATGACAAGTGATGATTAAAGATACAGCTCTGATGGGTTGGTCAGTCCGACCATGAATTGATACAATTAAGATTAAATCTTAGATAATTAAAATTTGTTTTTAAATTTTAATTATATTATATTATTGTCACTAAATCAACTAACTAATTGGGTGGATTAACCCAAATGCTAACTCTTTAACATGGTCAATATCAAGTTCAGGTCTAAAAATATTTCACCCCATTATTATTTAATCAAAGAGAAGTTTCGTGGGTGACAAAAACTATGGCATGTCAAAATAATACATTTTAATATTCAATTTATAATGAGAATTCTCTCCATCTTCCATATAATATATTTACGATCAAAATATTATTTTTTATCTAAATTTTAATATAAATACAGTTTGAATTTAATTAATTCAAATTGAAATCAATCATAAGTATGCCACTATTTTATTATATAAAATGATTTCAAGGAAATGGGGTGAAGATTGGCTCGAAGTTACTCAACAACGTATGTTATTGTTTTCTCTAGCAAGTATCGACCAATGTTTAATCAATTATGAAGCTTATCTTTCCAATCAAAAGTCAATGATTGGTCATTTAAATATTAACATTGACCTAAAACTTTATATGAAAAATCAATTTAATATGAATTTCAACATATAAATTATGTGTAAGAACTTATAAATGTAAATAGTGTGACGAAGTTTTAATTTCAATAGGAATTGAATTTGGACGTACCCATTAAATCATGTTATTTTCATTTTCCATGTTTTGGTATTATCAATTTTTCTCATTGTTGGTCATAAACGGTTGGAAGTGGTCCTAAAGGGAGGTTGAAGATAGATGGATGCAATCAAAAAAACCAAAAAATATCTTAAATTGTGTGAGTCATGCCAAAGATCTTAAATTGTAACCTAAAAATAAAAAATAAATATATAATATGATGATTTAATCTACTAAAATATGTATCTTACCTGTTAAAAGACTCATAAATATATAATCCAAAAGATTTTAAATTATTTCTTGAATCTTGATATGATATAACCTATGAATACGATAAGTTATATCTAATTCAACCCAACACAATTCATAAACGGGTTTAAAGATTGATTAAGATTGTTGTGAGAAAAACTGTGTCTTACCCTAATTTTGCCACAATGATCATTTTCACTATTGATTTTTTTTTCTATCTTTTGTCAAAATTCAATTGTTACTTTTAATGGTTAAAGATAATTTATATTAATTTGTAAAATATATATAAATATTGTGAAATCAGTGTCACTTGCACCCATAAAATTGAACAAATTAAATTTTTTATCAATTCAAAGAATTATCATTTTGATTTTTATCTTCAATTGAAAAGAAAACTCAAATCTAACCCTAATCTCAACTAGTCACAATTCATAATGGTAATAATTAAAGTAAAATTAGAGTTAAAATTACACAAAAATGATGCAGTTAAGCTAGAATCACACTTAGATAATACAATTCTAGCCAAATTACATCCATTCAAATCTAAAATAATCAATATTATAATAAATAATCAAAATTTTGTTTTTATTCTCATACTTAGATATTTTTATATTTGTCATTCAAACTACCTTACGGGATAATAAAATTCTTTATAATAAGGGGGAATTTTTTGTCATTTTAATGTGTTTATGTTAAAAATTAAAAATTTTATTAACAAATTTTCAGGGAAGGTGAGAAAGTGTATTTTTAAATAAATGTGGGTTGAAAAGTGTAGTTGGGGGCAAAACGGGTACAAAATAATCGTTCTCCTTTTTCGTACATTCTACTATAAGGGATCACTGGATTCGTTAAAGAGAGCTGAAGAAATTATAGCTAGCCGACCAATCGATCCGTCCATCTGAACCCCTACGAAGCAAAAAATTAAAGCTTTTACCGACGGCCACCACCTGTTCGACTGTATTCCCCAACGAGAAGCAGGAGCCATTATCAAAAACAAATAATGGGCAAGAGAAGAGGAGCTAAAAGGCCGCCAAATCTGTCATCTGCAACACCGTCTCATAAACAGTTATCACTCAGAGAACAAAACACTGGGAAGAAACAAGCCAAAACCATAAACGTCAAGTCTAAACTAAAACTTGAACACTTGCAAAACCTTGCCACATGGGCCGGCGGCGAAGCTTCCGTTCCTTCGTTGGCGGCGTTTTTCGGACATCAGTTGGCCGCTGCGAACGAGTCCCTGGGATTGCAGCCAGACCCTTCTTTGTTTTCTTGCCTAAGGTTCTTTCTTTTATTTATTTTTATGTTGACAGCATCATTGGAAATTGATTTGGTGTACTTTTTAACATTATAGGTGATTACTGATTTAATTAGTATTCCAATTATGGCTAGTTTTGGAGGTGACTGGGTTTCATTGTATGTGGATGCATTGCAAACTCTTCTATTGACCGATCTTGTGCATATATATATATATATATATACACATATATTTAAGGTCATCTTTTTAATTGTTAAATCAATAACATTATCAGCGTTTGTATTGTAGTATTGACCATATAGCATTGCATATGTTGTAGTTTAGTCTGTCTGTTGGGCATTAGAAAACAAATAATACTGTGAACACTAACAGGTTTGAATAAACTGATGTGTGGACATATAAGTGAGGATTTAATTGTTTACTTTATCTTTAATTCAAAATCATTTAATCACATAATTACATGTTAATTGTTTTTATCCATTAGTACCCACTGTTTGTACAGTAAATATCATTGTTAGAAAACATAGAGGCTAGTTCACTATAATGTTATCTGTTTTAATTTGGTGATTCATTTAGTCTAGAGTTTTTGTATACTTTGATGTTTAGTAGAAGAGGTATGTTCTAATTTCTTCTGTTGTAAATGTATACATAGTGATCCAAATGTTAGGTTTTTTGTGTTAGCTTGCTTTGGTATGTTGAGTGTATTTGATGATTAGCTCTCCTCTTAACCTTAATTTTCCTATATAATGGGATGCTTAGAGGCAAGTAGTAGAATACATATGGTTTTGCCTCCATTATTTGATTGAGTAATACTACGTGCCTTAACAATGAGTATAAAAATGGGTACAAGTGCTGATGTATCTTTTTGTGATTGGATGTTATTTTAACTCTAATTTAAAATCACTCTATCACATGATGACATGTCAACATTTATACTCGTTATTATACCCATTTTAGGGCATGAAGTGTTAATGTATTTGATTTAGTGATAGCACTTCAATTGTAAGCAAATATTGTAGCTGTTATGACTAGTTTTGGAATTTATTTGATGATTAGATTTCATTGGATATGGTTATATGCACTTAAACTTTTATATGTCGATTTGTTCGAATTAATAACTATGAATTGCAGCATTGACTATATAACACTGTATATCTAGTAACTTGATCTAGCTTGTGGGTAATAGAACGAAGAGACGCTATTTCAAGTCATGTTGTCTGTTTTACTTATATATTCATTTTTTGTTCCAGTAAGTCTAGTCTTTGTCTATTTATATACTTGAAGGGATTTCATGTCTTCTCATTAGTCATTCTTCTGCTGTGTATAATAGTGATTCAGTCTTTAGTTGATTAACTTTTCTCATGACCTTATTCATCCTCTATAATGGCAGATCTAGAAGTTATTTTCTGTAATTTATATAGTTTTCCTGATTACCCTTTTTTTTTAAGATGTGAGACAATTCTTCAACCTGGCTTTAACTGCACCATCCGGATTGAAAAGACACAAGTGAAGGCACAAAGTAAATGTAAGAAATCTAGAATTTCTACACAGAATAATGTCGTGTATAAATGCCATTTCTGTTCACACTGGAATCTTAAGAGAGGGACACCGATAGGCCATATGAAAGAGATAAACCCTGCCAAGGGAAAGCCATCTTTGAAACAAGAACATATGAAGTCCACGCTTCTGAAGTATGTCAGCATGGAAGAAGACACAAGAAGCAAAGAGGTGACTGATAAGGTAGATGGGATAGATGTGCAAGCCATAGCTGATGAGGTTAGTAAGGTGGAGGATAATATAGCTTTGCCAGCAACAGCCGGAGATTCGTGTAATTCAAATAGTCCGGTAACTCCTTCAGTAAAAGCAAAAGTTACTCTGGACGTGAAGAAGAGAAAGAGAAACAAATCTGGAACAAAAAAGCCTGTTGAATCTGAAATCAATTCTGCCACAACAAGTGCAGAAAAAACTGTGTGTGTTTCAAGCAAAAGGAGAAAATCTTGGACAAGCCTGAAGGAAATTGCTGGGAGAAGTGACCATGACATAATACCAATTCAAAACATTGCTAATTTGTCAACCCCATTCCCTGTCTGAAAACTGACATGCTTTCTTGTCTAACTTCATTTTGATTGATAATTTGAATCCTTGATGTACAAGATTTATCTGTCCTTAGAAGCAAACTTAAGTTTTTTAGTATGTGAACACTCCAAAGGAATAAAATGTTAGCCTTGGTCTCCTTTCAGATTTCAAAATTTGTCCAACCTTCCCCAAAAGCCGTTTGTTGACGGTGAAGGTGGACAGAAAATGTGATATTACATATATACCCTCTAAACCTTCAAAAGATCAAAATCACAACTTAACCCTCAATTACTTGTCCATTTGATTTACTGGCAAAGATGACAATCCTCCAACAATGAAAGTGGCTCTATTTAATAGATGTGAGAGTCGAGTTTGATTGAGTTTATCTAGTATTTTAAAATTTAGATTAAATTTAATAGTTTGATATATAATTAATGGTCTTTTTGGTTTAAATTAATATTAAAATTTGTTTTAATCATTAAATCAGATAAATTTAAAATTAAATTGATTGAATTACGATACATTAAGATTCAACTATCCAATAAATCCAACCGATTATATTTGGCATGAATGTGTCTAAATTTGTAAACAATCTAGACAGCGGTAATTTTAAAGTTATTTTGAGATGAAAAAAATTCTGATTAACAAGTACATCTCCACGTGTCATTAAATGATTGAAAACTGAATGATACTTTTTTGGATCGACAATTTACATGCAAGGACTTTAAATTGATTGAGCCGTATGGAGATAAAATACATTTACGTTTAGTCTAGTCATGACAATGGCAAAGGCGTAGTTTATTTAAAAGAAAGGGACCATTTTGACACCTAACGGATTTACAATAAGCGCCACACTTGGCGGGCTCACACAACATTTCAGTGTCTGCACGACATAGGCAAGTGAAAATGGGAAACCGTCGGTTCGCTCAGGTCTCCACCAGCGACGAAGACGACGAAGTACCTGTTGTAACCACACGAACGCGCAGATCAGAAGACTCGAGGCAAAACAAAAGGAAGAGAATAAAGCTTCAGGAGGCCGAAGAGGAGGAAGAAGGAGAAGATGGTGATAGAGTCAGAGAATCCAAGAGGGAGAGGAAAGGAAAGGATATGGAGAGAGGATCTGACAAGAATCGAAACCAAAACGTCAAAGAGGAAGAAGAACAGGAGGAGGAAGAGGAGGAGGAGCAGCCACAGGAGGATGCCAAGCCGGTTGGTGAGCCTGTAAGAGTTACCGGTAAAGGAAGGGGTCGGAGGAACCATTACGAAGCGTTTGAGTTTGACGGCAATAGATACGAACTCGTGAGTATTCTTTTTAACCGATCATTTAGTTTTTATTGTCAATTCAGTGGAATTCCGGTTGCATTGGTTAATTTAGGGTTTCATTTTATCTGCTCTAAGCAAAATTAATAATAATTATCAAATTTTTATATGCATTGGTTGGATATCCGTGTAATTTGGAGACTTAGGGTTTTTCGGGATGAATTTGCATAGTTCGAAATGGATTAATTTTGGTTACTATTTGTGTTGTGCTTTTTATTTTTTCTTTCTGCAGGAGGATCCTGTGCTTTTAGTTCCTGAAGATAAGAAGCAGAAACCTTATGTCGCAATCCTCAAGGTATATGTCTTGTGAAGCTGCTTTTTGTGTTTCCCTTGGTGGTGATGTTAGACTCAACTGCCCGATGAACATATGTAACTTCTTGCTGGCAGTAGAAAGTTCTATTGTTTTACTTCAAACAGGGATATCTATGTTCTATTTCAACCTATGAAATAAATTTGACACAAGAATAGAATTGTCTCATTCTAATTATAGAATAAGTATTTACCTCAAAGTGGGACATGGTTGGTTCCACCAAAATTTTGCCGTTGGTATTAGCTTGATTGACATTGCCTCAAACAATTTCTTTGGTTGAGTTTTGTTCTGTGTTGTAGTAATTCAGTTTTCTCTTCCTGTTTAATTGTGAATGTTGTTTTGCAATAACTTATATAGATAATGAAATTGTTGTTCTGCCTATAGGACATTTCTCAGAATATCAAAGATGGGAGCATGACGGTTACTGGACAATGGTTTTATCGGCCAGAAGAGGCTGATAGAAAAGGTGGTGGAAATTGGCAATCTCGTGATACACGAGAGCTGTTTTACAGTTTTCATCGTGATGAAATTCCAGCTGAATCTGTGATGCACAAGTGTGTAGTGCATTTTGTCCCCATAAATAAGCAGCTTCCGAATCGTAAACAGCATCCTGGTTTTATTGTGCAAAAGGTGTATGACACTGTTGAAAGGAAACTTTGGAAACTAACTGATAAAGACTATGAAGATAATAAGCAACATGAGATTGATCTTCTTGTTCAAAAAACACGTGCACGTTTGGGAGATCTTCCTGATGTTGAGCCTGAAGAGGCTGTTACTGTTGTTCAGGATCAGGCCCAACAGGAAGATCAGTCAAAGACTAAGAGATTCCTCCGGAAAAAGAACATATCACCTCTTGATGTTACAAGGGAGGAGGAGGTGACAACGAGGTCAGATCAACATCATAAAGCTGAAACACCAGGAAGTTGTACAAGCAATAACTCAGAGTATTATGCCATTTTAACAAAGTTTAAGGTGTTAACTGGAGAAACACATCGTGACAAATGGTTGGAGAGGCTACTTCAAGGAATCCAGTACATGTGCTATGCTCCTGATAGCACCAATGGGGATTACAAAGTAGAAGGTGGTGTTGATGGGCTTGACCATGAAAAAGACAATAAGCGTCTGGGAACTACTAATGGTTCTCAGGAAAAGGGTCAAAAGGTATATGTATAATTACTTGTACACAGCATTGTCATTTTTTTGCAGGAATATCTCTTTTCTTGGTCCTGCTTCATGTGAATATTCATTGTGAATGGAATTGGAGGATCAAATAGATTCTGATTCAGATGTTGTTTATTTGGTTTTTACAGAGCAGCAAGTCCTTTATCTGGCCAGATTCCGCTGTACCAGCGGTGACTGCTCTTGAGAAGGCTTCACATGATGCTCTTTCCTTGGATTTTCAGAAGTATAACCAAAAAATGCGGCAGCTAGTGTTCAATCTCAAGGTTAGAAAGTTGTCTTTTAGCTTGTGTACAAACAAGTACATAGATGTAGTCATAGACACTTGTGGGTATGAGTGAGTATAAACCTTTTAATATATGCCTGCCCTTTGAAATGTTTCTTTTAATTTTTCCTTATTGAGATTGTAAGGCAAAGAGTGATGCATCCTACAGGCTTGTTAGTTTTTTTTTTTTCATATGCAATAGATTAAGGATGAAATGAGAGTATTGCACCACAATCATTTTCTAATTATGATTCTCAGAGATGAGGATAGTTTCCAATGATTATAAATCTTTCATTTAGATTTATCAACTGTTAACTGTGAATTACACCATTTTGATGTGGAAGGTATTATAACTTTTTTTTGGTAAATTTGTTATAATGTTGGCAGGCTACAGAACTCCTAGCCCGACGTCTATTAAATGGGGAGTTAGAACCTTCAAAAATGATCAACATGTCACCTAATGAGTTAAAGGTACTATTTTTTTTCATGTTTGTACTTGTGGGACTCTTTTTCTTCTCGTGTATTTTAGAAATGAAATGGCTCTCTAGTGACTCTTGTCTCCTAAGTCATTGTCTTGATTTGTTTGGCTGATAATGATGATTTTGATTGTCCTACAGTCCTTACTCCTACTTTGAGTGAGTACTTGTTAGTTCAGTGCAGATGGAACTATGTTGGTAGGTTTTTGTTAGTATTGTATTAGGGGTGTTGCTTGGCTTGGTAAGGCCGAGGAATCATGACCATCTCCTCTTCAACTTCACTCTGGTGCCTTTTCTGCTTACACACGGTTCATCTATTTGATGAAACAATTAAAATAAATGCAATATATGCTGTTGCTGTAGAGTTCTCATATTGCAAGGGCTGGCTATGTATTAAGAAAGAAATTTGCACTGTATGCTAGACATACACACCTGCTCAATTTATTAATTTGGCCAGGGAATTTTCATGCATCCATTAGAATTTTCAGCTATGTTTTGTCTTTTTAGTGTTGCCTTTAAACCATTTTTCTGCCAACCATGCGTGCTGTTGGAACTAGTTGAATGTTGTCATCCCCATGTTGGATGTCAAATCCCTTAAATATGCTTGAGCATTTGGTTAATTTGATTTAAGTTTTGGTTCAAATGTAATGCATTTCATTTCAAGCATGTCTGTTGTTGGGAGCAAATACTTGGTCACTACATTGGCCCAGTAGCATTTGCTGTTTCCCAAAACACTATATTTGCAGAACTGTTGATCATTGGTTGCTTATCTGACAATTTTTAGTTGCAAACAAACTTGTCTTGATCTTCTACGAAGTTATTTTAGATAATCAGTCTTCTTGCATGTTGCATTCATATGTAAATATTTCTGGGATTCATTTTGGTGTGAAATTCAAGATATCTCAACAATCTGATTCTTTTAGGACGGTTTAACTGCGGAGGAGATAGCACCGAAGGAGCCTGATGAATTGGAGCGAATGCAGGTCATCTAAATTTTTCTTTGTATTGTTTCAAATCTAATATTTTAATGAGTTTCTTTGTTTTGTTATAGTATGGTATGTCCTCACTTTTTGTCTTGTTGCTTGTGAAGCAGATGACAGATGCTCGGTGCTCTAGGTGCAATGAGCTTAAAGTCGGTGTGAGGGACATCATCCAAGCAGGACATGGAGACCGCTACAAGGTTCCTGCATTTTGTCTTTTGAACTCTCAATATACATGTTTACTGTATGTCCAAATTTTTGATTGAGCTTGGATATGTTGAAGCTCAAGCGTATATGCATGCATATGATCAGGCATCTATAATCTAATTCTAGGCTTTGAGTTTTATCCATATTCTTTATTACTTTAGTCTAGAGATTACATTGAGACGTGGTTCAATTTGCATTGGTTCTCATATTTTGTTTACAAATGCTTGTTTCAATGAGTCAAAACTTTTGTACGGACATGTAATCATACAGTTTCTTGTCATTGGGTAACTAAGTGTCAAGTACAATAATGAGAGTCAACCTAAATGTCATCAATTTTCTAGTTTTTACTGTGAACTTCTACTATAAGCAACCAAACTAGTGTTTCCTGACTCTCTTCATAATGGGAAGCTAATAAAATCTAGTATTAATCATTGCATCTTCAGCTTTACATGTTTCATAACTGTTATCAAAAGCAGACTGATCAAGCAGTACCAACTTGAATGTCCTCAATTGGCATGAGTTGTGGGGCCATGTTACCCCCCAGTGGTTTAGCAATGAGGTCATTCCATATGGACTGTGATTATGTGTTTTTTTTAATCAGTCTTGAAAATGTATCGTCTATCTATTATTGGCCACTAATCTTTTAGTCTGGGTTGCAGTTGGAGTGTATCGGATGTGGTCACAACTGGTATGCATCAAGAGATGAGGCATCTAGGCTGACAATTGATGGGCCAAGTTCAGCAAAAACTGTGGGCACAGTACCGTTAGCCACAACCAAATTTGAAAGTCTTGAGAAGAAGTTGTTGAGTCCCCGCAGCGGGGACGATAAGTCAGGGGTTGATGTTCTTAAGAAGTCAAGTGAAGCATACATGCCGGTTTTAGAGGCACAGAGATCATTTGGGAAGACAAAGAATGAAGAAAATCCTGAATCAACAAAGAAAGAGGAGTGAGTGAATATATGAGTGTTGGGTCTGTAATCTTCTTAATGTAGTTGTGTTAGTTAGGTTAGGTAGATAGCCGCCTTTGTACAGTTTTAATCTTAGGAGCCTTTTATGTTATGCCATGCAGCATAGGGGATTGTCTGAGTTGCGTTCAATCTGTGGGGTGGACCTGGGGTTTCTTCAACACTAAAACTTAATACTGCCTTAAGACAGATCCTCGGTAATATAAGCCTAATAAGACCGTCTTACCGCTTTTATTATTATCATTGTATTATAATTATTAATAAGATTTTAGCTAAGAGAACAATTTTATAAAAGAGTAAATTACTATCTTTCATTTAGGTTTGGCAAGGTCATAATCCATATAAATGCTAATCTAAAACTCAATATTGTCAGAAAAAAACTCGACTTGGGTTGCCCATTTGGAGGTGTAACTTTAGTAGTTTTAATTATTGACTAACACCGTCTTTAAGTGTGATTCAAAGATTTAACAATTTTATATCTCGGTTAATATGATTCAGTGTGATCTTGTTAAATCTTTTTGATAAAAATATATAAAATAATAATGGAGATTAATTTATGTCATAATAGTAATACATTATGATATAAATAAATAATTTTAGATTAAAATTAATATACAATCATAATATGTCAAATAATTAATTAGTATATATTGTTAGCATATATAATTTTATTCTTATGTAGGGAGAGAGATTTTAGATGAAAACCTATAATGGAAGAATTCAAAGGTGATGATGAAATAAAATAATATACCTAAAGCTTCGGTTGGATTGTAATGTCACTTCACTACTAAGGCCTAATAAATAATGCAATTCCGTGTTTTCATGAAAAATGATTAATGCACTCAAGGGTGGGTGTCCATCCAGTGTTTTATGTCGATGGGTAGATTGATTAAGGGAATCAAACAGATTTAGCTGCGGTGACCGACCGCCTCAGTTTTGCTACTCTTCCCGCCTAAACCAATCTCATTCATGTGCACCCTTTTTTTGTCTAATTACCATTTTCTCCTTCATTTTCTTGTCTAATTCATCAAACTACCACCTATTATCCCATTCCTCAATTAATGGTAACGATACTATGATTTCACTTCAGTATGCTTTTGCTTTTCCCAAAACCAGAAAAATTACTAATAATAAATTATAATTACTATTATGGCACTGATTTGGACAGTCACCTTTGTCGGTCAAAAGCATCAATTTCCCCAACTCAATTGACCATATTACCCTCACTTACACGTCAATCCATTTCACGTATTTCAAAGCCCTTTCTTGTCATTTCACTTTAACGTAAACACAGACAGCATATGAACTGGAAGAAGATGGCTTTTTCACTCGACATGAACAGCAAGAAGCAACCGAGCAGTTCCTTTGTCTCCCCTTGTAACTCAAACGCTTCTTTCTTTCATGCAAGACAAGAGAAAGAGGGTGTTTTTGTTGCTTCTTCACTTCACCTCGAGCATGCTAATGCTTTCTCTTTCCCTCTATCTAAAACTCACTTTTTGGGTTTATTATTAACCTCCTTGCTTGCTTTTCTGCCCATTGGCCCATCTCACTCTTGTTCCTTTATGCTTTTACTCTCTATTGTACCTTTTGGTCATCGCTGCCTCCTGACCATTCTTTAACCTGGATTTTTTTTCTTCTTTCTCTCATTCATATCATACACTCTTTAGGCTCAACTGACTGTGGAGATTATGATTGTTTTTGCTTACTGTTTGTTGAGTTTTTCTTTGCACTCACTTACCTGAGATCTAGGAGGGTATGCTTATTATTTTTTTTTTCTTCTCGATTTTGTCCTTTTTTTTTTGCTTTTTGGTTTGGCTTCTAATGCAAGTGAAACTAAAGTTGTTTCATTTATTAATTTATGTAGCCTTTATTTCTGGTTGTCACTTTACTCATTTTGGGTGCTGATAGAGTTCATAGGATTCTTTGTGGTTCAAGGGTTCCATAATTTTATGGGATCACACTAATTTTTTCAGGTTTTTGTGATCTCAAAGTTTGGAATCGTTGATGGTGTGCTTGCTTTTTCAAACTATGGTTACTCCAAAAGTGAAGGTCAATGAACCAGTGCTTTAAGATTAGGGGCTTTTTCCTGCATTTTGTTCGTTTAAAACTATGTGTTTTGTTAAGTTTTGTTAAAGTTAATGTATTGGCATGGCAAATGGCAATTCCTCGCTATGATCTGACCTTCAAGATCTGATTTTTAACTACCTATGAATCTCTTCTCATGAAAACATTTAGAAGCAGAAATGTATGATTTATGACTAATTTACACCTGAATTCGTTGTTTCTGTTATTTTACATTGCTGGTAGTTGTCTCTATTGTTGAGGAAATTTTCATTGGCTTAAAACATTAGGTAATGAAACTAGTTAATATTGCTACTCATTCTGTATTTTCTCTTATGATTTTAGCTGACAAGCACATAAATATTGGTGAACATTTCACTTTGTGATTGCTTGTTCATGATTTAATTTTTTTTTTTTTAAATTTTTTTGGATTCAGGATTTAGATTTGCATCTGTTGTTTCATTAACTTATAGTGCATTTCATTCTGTTTCTGCAGAACCGTGGACCTAGAAATGGGATTAGAGATGGAATCAGATTCCGACAGAAACAGTACAGGTCTGAGTCCTAATACTGTTCTTCCATCTCCTCGGCAATGTTTAAAGCTTGAAAGGAGAAATGCAAGAGGTAAACCTACACATAGAGATGATATATTGAGAGTAAAAGAGGGTTTCACAGAGATTAGCTTTCATCGCTTCTGCAGTGCCTCTTGTAAAAGCACTCAATCCAGACCTGTTGGGCTGGAAGATACCATAGAGCTGAAGCGAGGTTCAATATATCAATGTTCCAAAGAAGTAAGGAAGATTAAGAAAATGGGAGCTATTGAGGAAAGGAAAAAAATTGAATTGTCACGTAGTAGTGACACCTTATTTTCCTCTAGGGTTTTTGACTCCTTATGTAATTCAGATGAGGAAGAGGAAAGCACACAGAAGAGAACTTCAGTGATGTCTGTCAGCTCAAAATTGAAAGCATCATCCGTTTGTAAGTCTTGTTTAGAACCATGCCCTTCGGATGGATTCATTGAATTCTGTCTGAATTCAGATACATTAAAGGATCTGAATTTCATATGTGATGAAGTTGCTGGTCCTGTAAATGATGGTAACACACTTGATAGAGACAAAGATTTGACATTTCAGAAGTCACATTCTGCTGACTGTTCTCCTTCTCAATCAGAAAGTAGTCACTCCTCCAGAGCCGGATTCAAGACTCGTTTTAGTCCTATCAGAAAGATGTTTGATCCATTCACGAAGTCCAAGTCTGTGCCAAGTCCTTTGGGTTTTGTGGTGCAATCTGATGAAGTTGTCAAAGCCACTGGGATGGAAAAAAAGAGGAGGAAAGGGACATTACAAAAATCTTTATTGCATGACTTTTCTCAAACAGGTCAGAATTCAGAATTTGATTCTCTGTTTATCAAGAAAGATCAGCATCGTTCAGTTGTGTCAAATTCACCGGTACACTTACATGGCCTTCTCAAGATTGAAAGTAAGCAAGGAGTACCATTTTTTGAATTCACGTTGAATTGCCCTGAAGATTTTATTGCGGCCAGGGCATGGAAGGAAGATCATGCTTTCAATTGGGTATATACCTTTCACTCCATTGATGGTAGAAAAAAGAGCAATGCCAGTGGATGGGGATCAAGTGATATCAACAAAGAGTGCTCAGTGGTTGGACAAATGCAGGTTTCCTGCTATATATGCTCAGAACTAAAAAATGGTGGGGTTTTTGATAACTCTATGGTGACAGAATTTGTATTGTATGATATAGCTCATGCAAAACAAAGTGTCATCTCTAGAGAACACAAGAAGTGTTCCTCTGAGGATGCATCTCCTAAGGGTCCTAATCGAGGTTTTGTAGAGGGAAATCATGAATTGAATAATGAGTCTGATTTGGGAAGGTTTAAAGATCAACCAAAATATGCTTCTAATAAATCCAATCCATGTCCATGGCTATCTGGGGATTTGAGTCCAAGCCTGGAAGTTGCAGCGGTTGTTATTCAAGTGCCATTTGAGAAAAGAGAAAGCCTAAAATATAGGAGAGGGCGTAAAACCAGTGATAAAATGCATTCAAATCTTCTCAATTTCTCTGCGTTTGAGCATACTGAAAAAGATTATGTTGAAAGCAAAATTTATGAAAATGTGAATGTGATCATTCCAAGTGGTAACCATGGTTTGCCAAGTGCTGAAAGCCGAGGACCTTCTCCATTACTGGATCGATGGAGGTTTGGTGGAGGCTGTGACTGCGGTGGCTGGGATATGGCCTGCCCCCTTACTGTTTTTAGCAAACCCAAAATTCAATATGCTGAAGATAAACTACTACTGGATAATCAACAGCCTGTGGAACTTTTTGTTCGGGTAAGCTTTTGCTTTACAATTGTACCATTAGAATTCCTTACATTAGGAATGTAAAAAACAAATGCCTTCTGCATAGTAGGTTCTACCTAAGAGATCTTGAAGCAAACAACAGCTTAAAAATATAGAATTCAGATGCTATTACCTGCAGTTTTGCAATTGATGCGGTGGTTCAACACAGCTGCATGTTCTGTATGATGATGTATTAGGGAAAATTAATATATTTTAGCGCATAATAGAGAAGTGCCCAGAATAATAACGTTTCAGCTTTCACATGAATGGAATTATCCAGCTTTATCTCATTAGCATTTAAATCAGCCAGTTTGTATTTTTCTAGGTCCATTTACTGATCATATGCAAATCTTATTGAAGTAACTGTATGATAACAACAAACAGTATGTGCAATATCTGCACATATTCTGTTTCCCAATAAGTATTCCTTTGCGATATAGGGAGACTTGATCAAATGTGAATGGTGTTTGTGTACCTACCAAGTAATAGGTCACTGGAAGCACTCTACTGTTATGGTAAATCATTATATTTTGTTTATGCTGGGACTGTGTTCATGCTGTGATGTGCATGCAATCAATCTTTCTCGAATCCTGATTTTGATTTGTTTTCAGGGAGCAAAAGATAATACACCAGCATTGTCCATGGTAGTTCTAGAAGAGGGGTGGTATGCAGTTGATTTCCATGCTCAACTATCCACTTTGCAAGCATTTTCTATATGTGTTTCAATATTACATGGTACGGAAACCTCCGTTGCCAGGCAGGAGAAAAGAATGCAGTTGCCGCATTGCAATTCACTGAAAATGATCATTGAGGAGGAAGTGAAATTCTTGATTGAAGCAGTCACCGAAGAGGAGAAGAAGAAAGTCACAAGAAGGATGGAAGAGAGTCCACAACCCTATGTGATCAACCCTCCCTTCTCTCCAATGTCTAGAGTATAGAGTCCATAGACAGAACCAGCACAATCAGTAAAAAGCTTTTTATAAACGGCTTCTCTGGAGAACTCCCGTATAGGAATTGAGAAGGAAAACGGAGGAAGAAGACATTAGTAGTAGAAAGACTACAAAAGGATGTCAGTTTCTGCCTTATCTACAGACGAAAACAGTCATTGGCATCAAAATTCTTGTGGCATGACAGTAAGCTCAGTAAAGCTGAATGAATGGAGTGACAACTTTCCATAAGGGAAGTTGGAGGTAAAACTGGGCAATGCAGGCCACAAACTTGAGGGGTTTTACATAGAATTAGAAGTAGAACAGAAACACATACTGTCCATATTGTAAGCTGATAGGGGAAGAGCGGGAGTACTTTTTGAAGATAGCAGTCAATTTTCTTATACTTCTGTGTATCATATAAAATATTTATAAAAATAAAAATATCTGATGGTAAAGGGGAACTAGCTCCTGGGAATTTGAAAGATGTTGTTACTGATTTTGGAGCCATGAAAGTTCAAAAGATTTTGTAACAAAAATTTAAAAAAACCATATTATTTATCACTAAAATAATGCAATCGCAACTGTAATCAGCTTTATTCTCTGTTGTTTTGGTAGCATTTGGGTGGTTCATTATTCATTTGCTTTAGACTTTATATTTGTCAGATTAATAATTGTATATCCCAAGATCCCAAACTTCTTTTCGAATCGTGCTCTGCTTTGTTGCTTTTAAGAATTGAAAGGATAAATGAAAACGACGCCGTTCCCGGGTTGCCTGCGTGACAGGCAGGAATACTTCCCACTACAACGACTTTTTATCTTAAGAATTTTGCACGCATATGTGTGTGTGTATATATATATATATATATATATATATATATATATATATATATATATATATCCTTTATAAATTGGTAAAAGGGAGACATTTCAATTAACGCAAGTCAAATAAATTATTGTAATGAAATCATGTATTATATTATATATTGAAAGTTTAATTTATTATATTGTATTATATAATACTTTTTTTAAATAATAATAATATAGTTTTAATTGTTATGTCATGATATGTTAGAAGATATCGTAAATATAATACAAAATCTTAAAATTTTTATATACACATCTATCATGTAATTATTTTTTAAAAAATATATATCGATTTATCTTGATAATATGTATTATATTAGATGATAAAACCATCATATCATACCAATTTTTTATATACCTTAAAATATATATTATTTTTTAATTATATCTTATAATATTATAAAATATGTATAGTATATTATGAAATACTAATAAATATAATTAACTCCAAATCTTATCAAGTTCCTCTTATAGTTTTTCAACTTGGATATTAAAAACTTTATAATCTAATTTTTAAAATAACCTCACTATCGGCCACATGGTAAGAAAAGCTGTTTTTTCTCCTTCCTATAAAGGAAAATGAAACAGAAAGAGCTTTTTCATATGAAGTCTACTGGCGAAGAATATCAGTAGAATTAAGTAGGGAGATATTAACAATAAAACCTTTCAAAAATTTTTGAAAGGGTAAATTAAAAACTTGTTCACTTCAGTATGATTTGGAAAGTTTCTTTATCTAGACAATACATGCACGAAAATAATATTCTAAGCAAGGGCTAAGCTGTAACCATCCTTGACCACTGCATCTCTCCAATCTTTTCTGTGAAGATAACTCATCCTTCTAGAAAATCAACTCATATTGCATTTGCAAAAAATCAATGATACAATTAGTTGTATTGGGATACACAGGTTTCTTGAGAACATTTTAGTTGAAACCTAAAAAATGGCTAAGCTAAGATAACAGGGTAATATGGTTGGGTGGTTTGTTGATTTGTGCCCACCAGCACTGCTATATGTTACAGTCTGTCTCACCAGAAAATCCGATCAATATCAAGCGGCCCTAGTTGAACACCAACCTCGAACATCTTGATGGTTCCTGTTTTAATTTCCAGCCGATGGCTCACTGAGAAGCTCTCAAGTGAGCAGTAATCTTGAATTTTCTCATGTTTTGATGCCATTACCAATCATTCTGTTATGAGCTCAGATTGTTTTGAATACCTACTGTGCACTATTGGTTAAGATGGTGATAGCACTGCAGTTGACACTGATGATGGAGTTTTAACTGACGATACTGCATTGTCTTGTTTATTCTGTTCATGCAGGACTCTTGGGGCATTCAGTTGTGGCACATCCAAAGAAAATAAGCGTTTGAAAAATTCATAGGACCCAAAGAAGAGTGCTCCTTGAGACATATACATAACCAATCTAGGAATCAGCCCCCTGATGACAAATAAAAGAATAATAATGATTGCATCATACATACAAGAAGACAGTATAGTATATTTCAATTGGAAAGGGACCGATTTACAATAAACAGGCAAAAGAAACTTTTCATAAGATTAAATCTAGGTTTAGAATAACTAACACAGCTAAGTTAATATGATGCACCATATTAATGAACAGGTATATGCTGATAGAACTTATGCAATGTATCTTGCAGTTCATTAATGTGCAAACGTAGGGTAGTACCTGTAGAGACCCTTCAAACCTTCATGCTTGTGTATTTCTTGGAGGGCATGATACACACTACTGTATTGGCTGATAGATCCAGGAATCTGTAAATGACTGGTATGAAAATTGGGCAGTGATGGATAAAATAGTACCCAGCTATGAAGCAACATAATAGAGAGATAAAAGGAAAATTGTGGAATTCAATCTAATCATCCTCATAAATTGTGTAGGCATAAACATTTCTACCTCCGTCATATGCATATATGGAACTCTGATAAATGTCCATAATGGACATTATCTTTCAGAACTCCACATGCTACATTAAATTTGTCACTTTGAGCAATATTTTGCTTCGAGTGAGTTCGTAGAGAATTGGTACAGATAAGGATCTATTAGATATTCTTACTGCTCGACTCAAAATTCTAAGTTCAAAAACACATGAAGGGTGTACTTGAAATAATACATATAAATTACAAACCTGCGTCTGTAGTCTTGTTTTCACCACATCGAAGGGAGTCGTGAAGAAAGCAGCAGTAGATCCAGCTAAACCTCCACAAACTAGCTGCAGGAGTAGATTAGAAAATCCTGCATGAGCATTTTTCAAGATGGCCAATAAAGGAAAAAAAAAAAAACCTCAGAACCAGCTACACAGAGAAAGGATTATCATAAAATTCCAGCAAGACAGCAAAAAACCGTTTGTATTGTGTTGGGTTGAGCGCTAGAGTGTAATGATGGCAACATCATTTGCTTCAAGCTTTCATACGTGTAGAACTGCAGGTAATGGAATACATAGCTTTAAAAAATAAAGCACTTAGATGACCACAAAGAAAAACACACTGCTAGAATATAGATTTCAATGGAAAACATAGCTTTGAAAACTAAAAGTACTTAGATGAACCCAAAGAAAAACACACTGCTAGAGAAAGATTAAAGATTTTGAAGCCATGAACAAGGTTGATATCTGTATATAAGTGCTCTGCAAGGCCCTCTCTCTTGAAACTCCCTGTCTCCCAGACTGTAATTGACCCCTTGTAATTTTCTAGGATTTGAAGGCAATATACTTTACTCTGTCAATGAGGATAATTCTTATGTTCCTTTTAGCAGTTTTGATTCCAGGTATACAGCATGAAAGTGTAAATCAAATTGATAACCTTGATGATTGAGTGTGGGACATTCCGGCAAAGTACAGCTCCCCATCCGGCATATAATGAAGGCAAACCACCCTTTTTAATTACTCCAAACAATGCATTCCTGCAAAGATGGGCTGATAAGTAGCATTAACAAAAAAGGTCATCAAACCAAAGCCACCAAAAAACCAATCAATGATATACCAGCAGTTGTGGTAGTGAGAACCAACTTGCATCTGCTGCTTTATGCGCTCGCTTGGAGTAAAAATAAAAGACGTGGCAACACTGGCGCAACCACCTGCGAAGCAATGGGCTAAAGAGTGAAACTCCTGCATGAAAGAAATGAGTAAGAGTATATTTTCATAAAGCTAATGAGCACACTATAAAAGTTTGAGGCTTTGTCTATCTTGCATAACTCCCCAGTCCTCCTATTGCCACTCCATAACCATGGAAAACAAAACGAAAAAAGGTGGAAGAAAAATTAGAAGTTCAAAACTACCTTGGGAAAATGAGGAAGTAAAGCTCCTTTCACTGATTCATAAGTGAAAGTATAGACTGCAGATATTGGAGCTGACGACGCAATATTGCTGGCAATCCCCCGATAAAGCCCAGTTAGACCTGAAAATGATATCACTATTAGTTAATGGAAGCCCACTTTGGCAAGTTAATGGCTTAGATTTGAAAGCTTTCTAACATTTAAAAAACCGAAATATATAAATAAATAAAAAGAAGTCAACTCAGTAATTCCATAACACACCTCTTTCAGAAACAATTGATCTTCCAATGAGACAGATAGACTTCTTCTCTGCCCGGCAAGTTTGGATGACTGTCTTAACTGTGTCGATGGGATGTAGACAAAGGCTAACGAATATACCAGCCATTGCCCCTGCAAAAGCATGCTCTTGCTTAGCTAGGGAAAAATGAGGTTTCTCTGGTTTATGTGAGGGAAACTCCATTCTATTTTCATTCTCCCTAACAACCCTTTCAGGTTGGTTTCTCTTGCTTTCGAGCAATACATCATCATCTGTCAAATGGCACTTATTCCATGAACCATTACAAGAAGCTAAAGAGTTAATACAGTAATCAGCATAAAGACTCGAACAGTGTTCCATTAAAGTGCTACCATCCACCTTCGTATCATCAGCATCCTTAAGGAAATAATCTGAAAGCAGAGATCTAGTTGTTCCTCGATGCATCAACAATTTTGAATTAAGACAAGAATATGGATCCTTGGATTTGTTGAAATCTGAACAACTAGATGCATATTCAGTGGCCTGCATGCATGCAGGACTATTTGTACCCCCTGAAATGACGCCCTGTGAACAGCCGGTAGTGTCCCCAGGAAGGCAGTGTTCACCAGCTTTCCTGTTCTCAATCTTAGCGACATCATCAGCATATGGATGTTCAGCAGGAACTGTTTTGTTTCTCCATTGATATATATTTCCCAATTCATACGGTGTTACTAACCTTGTAAGCCCTCTACCACCACAAGTTCCATTATTCAAGTGCTTACCACCCTGTAGAAAGCTCCGAAAATCAAACACCGACGTCTTCTGAGTTACTTTGAGAAATTCTAGATCTGGCCGCACCATTGGCAAAAATTGACCAGCACTCTTTACATGAACACAAAAGTATTTACTGTCAGGTGAAAGAGGTGCCCAGCCATTTTCCTCCTTGTCCAGATCCCCCAATATCTCCTTCTTACAGCCAGTATGATCATCAGTCAAATTAGCCTTAGGTTGGTAAACAGCAAGATGGTTAGCACGATCCCATATCTGACCAATAGCTGAGATTAACTCCGTGGTGCTCAGTATCTTTTGGGAATTTGGTTCGGATATTCTAGCGATCTGCTTATCATCATCAGAGGGAGCAGGGGCATACTCTTTCTGGACAAAGTCAGAAAGCTCAAATGACGCCCCCTCAGCTGGTTTTATCCTGTATTTGATTGAATTTCGATCACTTCTAGGTTGTTTTTTATACCCAGCCATACCCTCAATGAAATCTTGATTGAAAATCAACTGCAAATGGAATTGAAGACGTGCATTACCGACTGAAAACTCAGGACTGTTTCGAAATTTGTAACTCATTTCATCCGATAAAGAAGAAGATAAAAATAACTGAAAGAACTAGTAATCAACTAAAGGCATTTTGACAGAAGAATTAAGAGAAAAAACTAAAGCCAGCAAAATTAAGATAAACTATTATAACACAACTAGAATCCACATGCACGTTATTTTGATTATGAATAAAAAAAGAAAGCCATAACCATTTAATGTACAAACTTACCAGCTATTTCATCTCCATTTTGATTCTGTGCACAGACTGAATGCAAGCTAGTAACTTCAATTCAACCCTTGGCCGCATTTCCCATGAACAAGGCTTTGAAGAACTGAAACCTCAAACGAGTTTGGAGAAGAAAGAGTGTATTTTGAATTCTGGGTTTTAATTTTTCAGAAGATTTGAAGAGGGTTTTAGATTGTTTAGGCGGAGGGTTTAAGACTCAGAGGTTTTTTAGCGTGGAATATTTATAGAGGAGAATTTTTTTCGCTGATGCTGTGGAGGAGCCGTATATGGAAATTGCTAAGAAAGTTCCTGTGAAAGAGGGTGCACCGTATGGATTTAACCTCATGTGAGAAAAAATGATCATGTAGTTTGTACTCGGATCATTTCAGAACGGTGAGTGGCGGATTTTGTTTGTCTTGATGATCAAGAAGTTGATTGGATGGTGTGGAATATTTTGGTTTGTTTTTTGACCGTAGAGGATGATTTCTGGGTCATTGACCGAAGCTTCCTAAAAGTGAAGGACATTTTTGGCACCACAAGGGGGATGGATTAAAGGCAGTTGATCCCGGGCGAAACAAATAGTGATATCAAAGAAGTAAAAAAAATGGTTGAAGAAAAGAAAATATAACTGGGAAAAAAAAAATTATTAGCAAGAAGAGTTTTGATGGAATAACATTGATGAAACGATAATTTGAAACCGAAGTTATACTCGTTAAAGTAATTATTTTAATTCGAGTTTAACTCATTCAAACTCAACACATATAACATGAATTTTCATACCATATATTAGAAAAATAAACATGTTTAAGCAAAGGAAACTGAAAATGTAATTAAAAAAATAATTCGGATCCCCTTGATGAGGCAATTGTAATACCCCCGAGATTTCTAGAAAGTACTAAAATAACCCTTGGGTAAAACATTAAGGGGTGTTTAGTTTAAGAAATGTTTTATTATCAAAATTAGAAAATTACTTTAAAGATATACTACCTTAAGAATTACTAAGTATAAATTATTACTATATTTAATAAAATTGGATAAGTATAAATTATTATTATATTTAATTAGAGATAATAAAAAAATATTAGTATATTATTTTATTTAAATTTTTTTGGTATAATTATTCTAAATAAAGATATAGTTATAATAAAATCAATATTATATTAATAATTTTTTAATACTTAAAGTGGAGGTAATAATTAAATTATTTTTTATATTATCTGACACATCATCATTAGTAATAGAAGATTATCATAATATTTTATTATTTATAAATCAAATAAAATAATATAAATAATAAAAAAAAGATATAAATTTTTCATATCAATTTTGAGTCCTCTATTACCTTCACTAATTTCGCTTTGTTGAAGATGTTTCTGTTTCTAAGCTAAAAAGAAATTTAAAAAATGTAGAAACAAATCATAACAATGTTTTAAATCTTGAACGAGTATTAATTGATCTCGAATCAACCCTTTTGATCAAATTTACATTTGATCAATTGGTAATATTAATATAATATAATTAAAATTTTTAAACGGATTTTAATTATATAATATCAACATCATGTCATGATGTCAATCTGATCAAATAATTAAATCATAGTTTGATACTATTTATTTAATTTCAATTTAATGTCAGATCAATTCGATCCAATAACTAAAACAGGTTTTTGCCTTTATTTAGACCAAATTTGGTATTAGATTTCAGGCGAACTATTTGGCAGTTTAAAAGCAGTGGCTCATACTGTAGATAGTAAACTCTGGTTATAGCACATGTTTCTCATGCTGAATTTAATTAGGTAATTACTAAAAATTATAAAAACT
The DNA here is from genome assembly GCF_011075055.1 of Mangifera indica. Lineage (NCBI taxonomy): Eukaryota > Viridiplantae > Streptophyta > Magnoliopsida > Sapindales > Anacardiaceae > Mangifera > Mangifera indica. Next base: position 1,540,358 of record NC_058139.1, on the reverse strand, counting down.
TAGGTATCGAATTAACATTGTTGTACAGCCTTTGAGCGGTTAGATTAGACTCTTAAGCGACGGCATGGCAATCCGCAGCTCACCTGGAAACCAAGTCAGCAATGACATGAACGAGCAGTTTTACATAGCTATCACTGTCCTTATGCCAGGAAAAAAGGATTGGTTGCTGTCTATTTTCTCCCTATTTATTGTTTTAATCTTAAAGATTTGATTGACATAATTACATCAATCTTCGATACATTGTTTTAATCCGCACATAATGGACCATTTAAATGACAGATAACAAGGAAAGTAAAAAAGAATTTTATATGATTATATTAATCACAAATAAAAATTATTACAAAATAGATTGAATATGACTGAAATAGAAAACTTATATATTTATTGTATTTTGGGAACCCACCAAACAGATGTGTTTTCTGCAGCAATACTGATGTTGTTTTGGCAAATTGGCTTGACTTTGGACTGTTCCAAGTCATACATGCCTACCTCATGCTCTGCTGGTAAACACTGATATTGCCAGTCTATTTTGTAGCTTTTAACAAGGGTAAAGTATATATGATTTGCTTGAATGCCCTTCAAACCAGTAGCTAACACGGCGAAAGATCGATTATATCCCAAGAACAAAGCATATCCCCCTAAATCTTTCACATCCCTCCACTGTGTTGTGATATAATCTTGTTTTTGAACTTCAAATTTGGTAACACCATTACAGGCCTCACGATGGGAGACTACTAAGAGCTCAGCTCCACAAGAAACCAGGTAAGCATGATTCCATGTGTATCCGACTGTGTCTAACTTGGTCAGCCTTGGACAAGAGGAATTAAGATCAGTGGTGAAGATGGTTCCGGTACTTTGTAAAGCAAGAAGTTGTCCCATGTGATACGTGACATCAGAAAAGCCCCTGGATTCTGCAAATCCTGGCACTAGTAAACGAGTCCAGGTTGCATCTCCAAGCTTGCAATAGAACAAGTCACTTATTGAACATATAACCACGACAAAACAGCTTGAAGACGAGGGCTCTGAGGATAAAACAGCTTTCTTTATCGGCCAGACAGAAGTTCTATGCTGATAATTGCTTTTATGATTATCTATAATAGCTTTGAGAGGAGGGAGTGCAATCTGTTGGCCAGAGACAGGATTTTGCAAATGCAGCATAGTCACGTCTCGATTGAGAATGGCCAGCCAGCCCCTGTAAGAGCCTAGACATGCAGTGTTTTGAGGCAGTGAAAGCAATGGTGACTTTGGAGGATGGGGATTCTGAAGTTGAGTAATGGGCAAAAATTTGCCGCTTGAAAAGAGAAGACATGGTGGTTGGCGGCGAATACGGTGGCTGTCTGTTTTACCAACTGATCTCCATGACGAACAGACACTGCAGAAGCGAATATAATCGAATAAATTGTCTAATTTTTCAAGCAAAATGAGTAGAAGATCTTGAGGAAGTTCAGACCAATTAGACATTATGACATGGAGAGGAAGTTCAGTGCTGTGGATAGCTTGATGGAATATTTGTATGGTACATATATATAGTATTGACTTGAGAATCAAGAAAAGGAAAAGGAAATAGGAATCAGAGTAGGAATGGATGTTTTCCAATTTATGATTTCCTTATAATACAAGGTAAAAAAATCCCCCCTGAATGCTAAAAATAGTACCGATTTTAAACACAAGTGCTAGGCTAGACGCAATCTAAGTCACTTGAGCTCAGACCTTGACTCGGACTCGGACTCGGGTAGAATAATTTAAGTTCGAGTAAGAAAAGTCCCAACTTATGATCAAGTTAAACCAACTCCGTTTAATTGAATTGTAAAAAAGTCACCCATAATTCTCCAGCGACTCTTCTCCATCTATGACAATCTGTTTTTCTTCAATTACTTTTTCACACCTTCTCATAGGGTTGGATTCAAACAAAATTAAACATAAATATAAATTGGCTCAAATTCAATTAAAATTTATTATATCAAATTCAAGCTAAATTCGGACCAATTAGATGCATCATTAAAAGGTTATTAAGAAGAATCAAATAAATAGTATTATCAATAAAATAATAATATAACTAACGCAAAAACTAATATTACCAATGAGATAAATGATATCATAAATGAGATAAACAATATGACCGAAAAAAATTTAAGTCAAACTCGAAGCAAGCCATCGAATTAAAACTTCAACTCGATCTAAGCCAAATGTCAATTTGAGCCAAATTAAATCAATTCGAGTCCATCCCAACTTCTCGAACAAACTCATCACCGATTGAACAGTTCAAACTCATTATCTAACTATTCTGGATTTGAAAGACTCAAAATGATCCCTGTTCCAGTTGGCTCAACTCACATCCACCCTTAAACTTAACTAGACAATGCTTCGGTTCCAACTCATTAGTCAACAAATAGAAAAAAGATTTTTGAATTTTTCCAAATTGAGTTTACAACACCTTATCATTTCACTACGAATTCGCCTAAAATTAAAATACTGAGTAGAATACTTTTATCAGAGATCAAATTCCAGGGCTCCTAAGACAACTCAGATTCCTAACCAAGGAAGACTTCCAGCTTCTGCATGAATATTTTTACAATAATTTTCAAACCGCTTACAAACCATCTGGAATCCAAGTTTCCTACTGCTGGACAAGCATAAAGAGATTAAAACTAATTTAAACATATAAAGTAAGAACCTAAATATAATATTACACTACGTTTTTTAATGATATTACAAAATGAGAGGCTTCCTATTACCTCTTCCAGTAAGAAATACCTGTGAGATGCATTAATAACAGAATTACAAACAGGGACAAGGAGTCCTATAATATTACTGCCATCGTTTTGGAAACCTGGTCGAAGAACTGCTAGGAGTTGGTTTCTTGACACCTGTCAAACATTTTGAAAGACAGATGAAATGAAAAAGGAGAAGGGAAGAGTAATGTAACCAAAATTAACTGTTCCAAGGTAACATACTTGTTAAGATCCTTGAGGAGGAGGCTTTTGTTGCCTTGGTCAATGACAGACAAGAAGGTCTAAGTTGCACCACCTTTCGGTTTGGCAGGGGCTTTGGAAGGCTGGATGGGCAACTGGGTCTGCATTCAATCACCCAAAAAAAAAAAAAAAAAAAGAGGGGGAAACAAAACACTAGTGTCAGACTATCAATCTCCAAGATTAAGTGCAAGTAAGCAAACATTAGCAGAAATCTAGATAATATATGAATGCCCAAAGGCTTTGCTAGTGATACTAACTTTTCTGTGTTGTCTGATTTCACCGCTGGTTTTGCAGTTTCAGGGAAAAGAGTGAACTCTACCACACTGGTTGAACCATCAGTTTCGGTCCCCATTGAAAGGCCACCATCAGATATGTCACTTAATCTTTCCTCTGAATCTGCCTCCCCAAACCCCAAGAGCTCAAGGTCTTCAGTTACATTCTGACTTGAGTCCTCTACAGCAAGCTTTGATTGTGAGGGAGATATCTTCTGGCCTTTACAGTCCTCCATTGAATGATGAGAACTACCATCAGAATGCTTATCACTGAACTCAGAGGAGTTGTCCATATCAGAAGCTGCTTTATCAGTTACTCCCAGGCCTTTCCCCATTGACAATCTTCTGCTTAAGAGAGGACTCCCTACAGATTTTCTCCTTGGAGATGGAGAGGAAGATGAATGTCTAAGTGAGCTCATAAGTTGCTTTGCACTGTTGGCATTATTAGCCTTAACCCGCAAGTGCTCAATCTCTTCATCTTTCTTTGCAATTGTGTCCTTAAGAGATGAAACCTGCAGGATCAAAAGACATTTAGAGGACAATGCATCACATGGCATTGATGAGATTCAACACACACAAACAAGGTTCATCAGTTTAGGTCCAACTTATTCCTCCTAAAAGTCCGTAGAAAGTAATTATCCAAACCAGACAAATTTGATTAAACTTAATATACATGTGTGGCTACACTAGCAAACAAATTTGCTGTTATATACTGGGATATCAAATGGCTGGAGTCTAACCCAAAAAATTAAGGGTTGTCATTTTTCTTAGGAAGGCAATTTACAGAAGATAATTAAAAGACAGTAAGATACTACAAGCGGTGACCATGCTAAATTTTCAGATAATGTTACTCCAAGAACAACCTGCTCCATAAGTTCTTTAACATCCCTTCCCTCTTTGTTGCTCTTTGCAGCGCCTAATTCAACACCAGAAACTCTCTCAGCAAACTTTAAGGTACTTATGGTTTCAGAATAGGACTCTGCATCAGGATTAAGCTGCACAAACATAAGGGTCTTCGCTTGACCACCTGCAACATAAAAAATCTATATATGTAGAGAACAAGTCTTCTGTGAAATCACGAATATGCTGTAGAATTTATACTTTCATCTGGCAGATAAGATCCTACTATAAAAAATAAGAAAAAGGCAGAATTATTACCCAAAGAACTCTGAAGGACTTGAGTTAATTTGCTATTTCTGTATGGGACATGAGGACTCCTTTGTGCCAGAGCAAAGATTACATCTCCAAGAGCTGATAGTGATTTGTTTATATGCTGTGCCTCCTTGAGTCTATCACCCGTAGCTTCAGAGCGATCCAACCTTTCACTGCCAGCAAGGTCTATCAAATGTAGATTGCCACGCAAAGTGGCACCAGATTTTACATCGGTGCCATAAACATGAACTGTGAGAACGCTGTACAATCAAATCAAATGAGCACCCTCAATTATAGAGAAAAAGAAAAACATTAGTTATGCAAAATAAATAGAGAAATTATACCTGTGCGATCTGCTACTTCTTTCATTAAGTGCAGTAGCGCCTACAGCTCTATTCATCAACCCAATATTCATTAATTCCAACACATCTGTGGTTGATTTAACAGAGTGCATACTTGCCTCAGGGACAGCTAACCCATTTGGTTGGGTGGTACTCCAAATCCCAAGTGTGTGCAAGTCAAAGGACACAAAAAAAATCCTTTCTGCTGCGATCAGAGTAATAAAATGTACTACCATAATAATTGACCAAAAAAGAATAATAAAGATACAGGAATAAAATTCGCAAATTAATGCATTAAGATGAATTCTTATGTGCGTGTATACATGCACACAAAAATGATTAAACAACTCACTTTAGATTCAAATTGCAATACAAGTTCTAAAGCATTAAAATCAATGCACAATATTTGAGTAAGAGAATATTTAACATGCAAATTGAAAGTGCACAGATCCTTTTTTCAACAATTATGTTACAATTCATTTAAAAATGAGGTCCTATCAATCTTATTCCACTAGGATATGAAAAGGTAAATTAATATGGTACAAATAATCAGAATAACCAACCAAGAAGGGAGTGAAACCTCTGAGAATGAAAATAAACCAAAACATAAAAATAAAGGATATCTCTTTTGTGGACCATCACTTGACAGTAGATCACGAACTTGTTCATTATAAATCTCAACCATCTGAACACCAACATCATATATAATGCAATTCTTCCTACTTTGAGAAATTTGGAAAAGATCATTCACTGCTCGATAATTGACACCCCAATCTTCTCTTGATGCTATACAAGGCCCACTCTACAGAGTAAAACAAAAACAAAATTTATAAGGGACAAGTATAAACAATCAACACTATCATACATTGTAAATGTACACAAGTTACACACCATTGTATAGGTCTTCCCTGATCCAGTCTGTCCATAAGCAAATATACAAACGTTGTATCCATCAAGAACAGATCGTATTAATGGTTGTGTATCTAAGAATACCTCCTCTGCCAACACATTTAAAAGATAAAATATTCAGAATATTTCCTGACAATCAATAAAGCCACCCATCAAATTGTTAATATGCAAAAAATAATTACCTTGAGTGGCTTCTGGACCAAAAACTTTGTTAAACTTGAAGAGCCGATGAGTGTCTTTTCCTTGCCTTACGGGATTTGAAACCACCAACTCACCATTGTCACCAACAAATTCTAATGTTGTTTGCTTCTTAGTCTGGCCTGGAAGGAATGGTCTTATCCGGCAATATACTCTAATATTTCCTGTTCAAGAAAGAGGAACAAACATTTGTTAATCTACTGGTATGTCAAGCACATTAATTATAAGACACTCTACCTTTTAAGTCCTGAACTTCACTGTACAATTTTCGATTTTCTGCCAGAACCGAATGGTAATTCTCAGCAGCATCTGCAAGCCCTTTTAGGTTTAGCCCTGTTAAAAAAAGAAAGTACTCACCATGAGGAAATGCCCAACACATAGTAAAATGCAAATTAAACAAAATAAAAAAAGACTTTGAATCAGCAGTCTAACCCAAGTGATTAAATTCCTCCGCATAACTCCCTTTCGTCTTCAAGACTTCATGTTTTATGGACTCAAAAGCTACCCTTATATCCTAATCAATGTCACAATTGGAGATGTGATAATAAGCATTAACACATTATAAAAGCAAAAGCTAATAGTAAAGACAAACCTGTATAGCTGCAAACTGGTAATCTATGAAGTTCTGATAAGTAGATTCCTTCTTTTTCCATCTTTGATATTTGGATTCAGAAAATGATTCTAGTTCTTTCACCTTCTTCTTTGAATCTATTAAAAGGCACTCAAGTTCCTTTAACTTCCGATCTGACTCAACTTTAGTGTCCTCAACCTGTGCTTCCAATTTCAAGCAGTGTAGTATATGTGTCTTTTTTTCCATTTCTAATTCTTGTTTCAATGCAGAAATCTCAATACTACTATGATCCCTTTCTTTTTTCAATCTAAGCACATTCTGCTCTTCAAGCTTTTCCTTCTCCTCCATTTTGGTTTTGTCAGCCTGCATAATGCGAAGAACAATCTAATGAATTGCCCAAGAGTATCACTTAACACAGTTATAACATGTGATGTTTCTATTGATTCTATTCTTTATCAATGTTCTACTTATTTCAACAATTATGAGGCTTCTTACGAATTACCAAATGGGAGATAATGGCAAAACACCACATCACATCCACAACTGATTCAAAATCATGCATCTTCTATAAAGTTCTAATTTGAAAACTTATGGTTATTTGGCAGCCATTCCAGCTTACAGCTATATTACAAATAGAATACAATGGCATGATAAATGCAAAGGGAAGATATATATGATTGCAATATGTACTCAATATATACATATAGCATTATGCATGTTAATCAATACAAGGATACAAATTAATTAAGTCAAAGGATCTTTCAAATGAAAAAAAAAATCAGGGAATAATGTTTTTCTTATTGGCACATATTAAATATACATAACGTCAAGAACTGCAAGATTTAATACTGATTCTGATGTTATTCACCCTAAATTTTGCAACTTGATATGTTCAATAAGGAAGAAGCTTAAATCAACAAATAATTTAAGAGAGGAGAAACATTACGAACTGAATGAGACGCACCTTTAGTTGCCCAAGTTGATTTACAACAATCTACACAAAGTTACAGAAAGAGTACCAAGTCAATTGAGTGTATAAACAAAGGCAAAAAGCAAAGGCAAACTATTGGTTGATACCCGATTCTCTTCAGTAGACGCCATTGCCAGGGTCTCAAGCACTCTGATTCTTAATTGGTACTTTTCCTCACAAGCCCTGTAAAGATTGTTTTGCTGAAGCCAAGCACCAACAGGAAGATATATTATCCATGAGCAGTTAGTTAAGAAAAAAATTAGAAATTTCCAGAAGCAAGTTACATTTTTAAAATTCTGTGCTTGAATTGCCATTCGTTTTTCAATGAGTTGCACAACCTCTCTCAGCAGACATGCCACATGCTGAAAAATAGGTAAAGATAGAAAAGAATAGTACTAATTAAATATGCAAAACAGCATTTGCTCAAAAAATAAAAAGAAACATAATTATGTATAATCCATGAATGCTTTAGTGATCACTGACGCACTTGAGGTACATCCCCATTCTTTCTTTCAATGCGTTCATCCAGAATTTGATTCACAACACTGAACAGTGATTTAGTTGAGGCATTCTGTATCAAAGAATCACAAACAGACAAACACTATTAGACTTTATGCTTATATGGAAAAACTAAACTTTTATAAGAGACTACAATCCCATAATAAATATTCAAAAACAAGCACAAAAACACAAACATAAAGAACATCAGGATCTTACATCTAAACTCCTTGAATTTATGAGTTCCGAAATCTTCAAATCAGAAATATCTGCAAAAGATCCTTCATGAGCAACATGATGCATCAAACACAGATGACTCCAGAAAAAATAATAATAATAATAATAACAATAAATAATATATAATAATAATATCAGCAATATCATAATCTTTGCCAGCCAAAAAACATAATATAGTAAATTTGGCAAACTAAATAATATCATCAGGCCCTCCATTCTAAATCATATGAGATGAATTACGCAAATACTTTCAATACAACTTCAGCAAGAACATCACACACATGGATCGTTTATATTGACTTTCCTATCATTTAAAAATAAGTAAACACACTTTCTATGGTAGGACCACACATATCATTCCAGAATTTTCCATCTAAAAAATTCAATTGATTTTCTTGTTCTATGGCAGAGCTTTTACCATATGTTCCTACACTCCCTCTAAAGCAGTCAGTTCCCTCTATAAGATCTACCCTTGGAACACTCCACTTCTTTCTTGAATGATTTTGGATGTTGTCTTCCTCATCGTAGGAATCAAAACTTGCCCTAAGTATTATAAGGCACTGCAAAACTGGCTTCATATATCCCTGCACAGGGTCCCAAATGATGGAATGGAATCAGCATAAAAAAATTAGAAGTACAACTAAAAAAAATAAATTGTGTAAGACCTGAAGTTTTTTTTCCCCACTTTGAGGGTGTGGTGGTGGTGATAGCAAATAGAAATGCACATTGACATGGTAATTCACTACAAACCTAAGGGCTGTAGTGAATTACCATCCAAAGACAAGCCAACCCAAAATAAAATCACTTATTTTCCAATATCAACAATCAGACTGATACTAACTGGGTTGCAGTTTTTTACAAAAAACTATGATTGCTGACACAAACCAAAGTGTCATCTTCTGACACAGATGCAGGGTATTTTACCCACTAACATGCTGTAAAGATGTAGTATGTGACTGTATGCATGCATATATTTTCTAGAACAACCATAGAAAGGTAAAACAATTATCAAGCTTACTAGCATGTAACTTTCAGGATAAATTTTTTGCAAATGAAAGTGCATTCTCCTCTTTAACTATTTACATTCTTATCAACATAACTATCATGTCTTCAAGAGAACACACCAAATCAGCATATATAAGTGTCACACACAGTTGTAATGCATTTAAGGATATCTTCAGTATGATGTGTAATGAATCAAAGCATTAAAAAGAATCATTGATAAACTGAAAAAATATGCCCAATGAATGTATCAGAACTATTCACACCTTAGTTTACCATTGACCAAGCACACCACAGGTCAAATTGGTTCATTATGGCATTTAGATTCAACGGTTAAATTTACACAACTAAACTGACCACATTGAAATAATAATTATGCTATACCGTTGGGCATTAAAGACCTTCTGGTACCTGTTCTAGCACTGATGGTTCAAACCTGGGTAATCCCAACTCATCCATAGCTGCCAGAAACTGGTGGACTTTTGCAGGACCCGGCTCACTACTGACCCCCTAGAACAAAAAAGACAATTTAATTTCATATGGATGAATGCAACATGGGAAGCAAATCAGCTTCATATTTAGGTGAAAAAACCAAAAAGAGAATTTAAATCATAATTTTTCAAAAAAAGACATATTAACTTAGAATCAAACCAACCACATCAACTAAACCGGGGCATAGCTTGTTCAAGATATGACACAAGACTGTTCCATCAATCAAGCATGTTCTCAATTCCTCCTCTGAAGCCTCCGGTGGCAAACTCAAATGAGGAATCATATCATTTAACCACTCCACTACAATTGATAGCCCATTACCTAGATTAAATAAGAGTTAAGCAAATAAACATATATTAAAGTGAAGAAGATTTGACAAAATTATGGCATGCACATGTGCACACCTGAGTTTATATGTATGAAAGAGAGAAAGTATAACTTCATTACCTTCAACCATGCTCTCAGAATATTCTTTTTGTTCATCATTTACTCCATGAGTTCCATTTGAATGGTCAAAATTTCCATTTTGCCTGAGAGCCATTCTAACTAAATGTTCATGAGAGTTTCCAAACCTTTGTCTCAGAATTAACTATGAGCACAGTGCTGCAAGAACTACAAGTTCATTCAACAACAGTGAGCGCATAGAATAAAGAACAAATCCAGGAAAAAACAAGCTTAACACAAAGAGCTTAGCTAAAATTTGAGAACTTGCAAGAAACTAGCTTAGCTAAAATTCCAAATTCAGAGCTAAAAAAAAACGTAAAATATAATTTAAATCTTCTCAGCTAACAAATAAAGCATAATTCAGAAAGTACAAAACAAAACCCTAAAAAAATCAAACCTGGCCTCGTAATCTACGAAAATGCAAAGTACATTGCAAATTCTAACACGCCATTCAAAAAATGGAAGCAAATTTAACAATCAGATCAGCACCAAACCCTAGTTTTTTTTTTAAAAAGAAAAGAAAAACATGTAGGAACAAAATGTGGTTAGCTAGCTGCACGAACCTGAGAGATCATAACAGCAGATGCGCCCCGTTCCAGATCTTGAAGAGCCAGGAGACCGTACAGATTCGAAATGGAATTCTTAACAGAGAAGGATTAAGAAATAAGTGTAAGTTCAAAAATTCGATTCGTGGAGAAACTGAAATGCATTAATTAGTACAAAAATAAAAGCCCGAAATTTCAGAAAAAAAAAAATAATAAATGAAAACGTTAACGTCGGGTGAGGGTGAGGGATTTGGTTTGGATTTTGTTAGAGCTGTTTTTTGAAAATAACAGAAAGTGTTTTCAGTTTAATTGTATTTGGAGTTTTGCCCCATCCCCACTTATTTTGGAGTGGGATTCCCGCCTTGTGTTTCTATATTTCTTTTTCAATGTTTGAATTTACTGACAACTAACCTACAACAAAACTACCGGCTCGGTTTCTCATACCCCCTTTTTTTTTTTTTTTTTTAATAATTAAAAATTTTAAAAATAAGACTTATAAGATAACTTCAAATTAATTAAAAGAAGTTCATTAATAATATTAAAAAATATAAAATTTATTATATTTTTTTTCATAATTTAAAAAACTAATAACTACATCTTTTTTAAAGTTTTTTAACTTTCAAAAATAATATTTTTCTTCCTTGAAATGGAGGGATTATTTTTCAGAGGTGTTCCAGCTATCATCTCTAATAACTAACGTCAACGCTTCAATTTACTATCTTGTCAGCCACTAGATTTTCATTTTTCGACATCAGAAAAGGCAATGAAGACACATTGATTCTTTTTGAATCGGCGAAGACGAACATCTTCGTCAATTCATCTAAAATTAACAAAGACTTATTCGATTCCAAAAAAAATAATGGAGTCTATGAAGATGAGTCTTTATCTATTCTTTTAGAATCGATAAAGATGCGTCTTCAGTGCGTTATCTGAAAGTTTCGAAGAGATGAAGGGTGGCCTATGAGATGGTGGGTTGAAGTGTTTTCTTCAACGACCAAAGAGTCTCTAAAAAATAAACCTTAGGTTTTGGGAGAGAAAATATTACTTTTGAAAGTTAGAAAACTTTAGACAACAATGAATTTGTTAGAAAAATTTTATATTTTTTTAATATTATTAATAAAATAACAATTTTATTTTTATCTTATTTAACAAAAGTTAACTTATGAATAAGACTTTTAATTATTTAAATTTTATGGATATAACTTTGAAAAAATACATAAAAGGAGGAGGGTTGGTTTGTGTGTTTAGTGAAATAGTAATAGTCCGTTGGCCTAATTCGAATTTAAAGATTCAAAATAAAAGTACCGTGCAATTACAAAATAACATGTGACATTATCATTATTTTTTCTTTTTACGATTAATTTGTCACTCCTGTCAATAAAAATTATCATTTATGTTAACAAAATAATATTTAGTATGTAAATAAATTTTGTTAATTTATTTATATAACATATTATTAAATAATTTTAAAATAAAAAAAAATCACATGCTACAAATTTCAATTTTTTTTATAAATTATTAAATTTTATTTATATACATAATTTTATTTATATTAAAAAATTGAAACAATTTTTAAAAATAAAACTAATATAAACTTTAAACTAATTATATTCTAAAAATTAGTTATTATGTATCATAACAATTCACTAAATTTAAAAAATAAAAAAGAGTGTGAGAGTAGATTTAAAAGAGATATACAAGTGAAATTAAAATAGAGTCGGAAAAAATAATAAAGAGACAAAATTTTACTTGTATAAGTTAGTTTATAATTATACACCCTTGGTAAAAATTATTAATGGTAAAAAAAATAATGTTTAAAAAAGAATTAATTTGAATTAAATTAAATTGAATAATAGTTATTTTAAATTTGATTTAAATTTATTTATTTATTCAAATAAAAAAAATAATATTAAATAGATGAATAATAATATTGAAGCGATGAATAGGCAGTAAACCCAAATTTAGATCGGGCTATCGAACTTGAATTCCAATTTAAGTTCGTGTTGTTTGGTCTGATTAGGGAATGCTGGGGAGGTTGCAATAATTGATGGCAAAACGTTTGTGAAACAGAAAGCTTTTTCATAGGCAACTCAGTGAGTAAACGATAAAAACTAGCGAGTTTCGCCGAAAAGATCCAGCCAGTGCGCGAAAAAAAAAAAACACTCAACGAGTACGCGGAAAAAAAAAAACTTGGTGAGTACGCGAACAATTCGCGCGAAATGAATCAGCAGGATCAGCAGGAACCTCAGTATTCAGAAGCCCCGATATTGGGAGCACACGTACATCCAACATCCACGTGTACCGACTCCACACCAGATTCCCCTGGAGACGGCGGATCGAAAGGGTCCTTAAACCGAAACGACATCGTGAAAGCTCTGGAGGTGGTGGAGAGGGACTCTGTGGCCATTGCTGAGAGCTTCTCTTCCCTCTTCGCTTCTCTCCGCTTGGCACTCTCCGAGGTGAGTGAGTCAGTTTTTTTTCCTCTTCAATGAAAGGCTGTTCAATTCTTTTTAGTTGAATTCTTAGAATTAGCTCTGTTTATTCTTAGGGTTTTCTGATCTTTAAATTGTCATGGTAATTGGGTATTATTTAAATTGTTATGTGATCTTTGTTGGTTTAGATTCTGTTTGGTTGCCGTGAAAATTTTAGAGGAAATGGACGAAAATCGAAGCTCTGGAACCGTTACAATTTTGTTTTATTATATTTATGTCTTGCAAGCGGTATTGAGGAAAATGAAAAGAATGTAGTTTTGATCTTTATGTAATGTTTTTGAGATATTAGAAAAATTTAACACATGTTGAACTAATAGTTATCATAAAAAGTGTCTTCCTTTTGTATGAGTAAGATTTTCTTTTTAAATCTCTTTGTTGAATATAGCACTGCTGTAATTGGCTCCTCTGATAGATGAACCTGGTTATTGTAGATTAGCAATACCTCCGTGGATCATATGCAATGCTTTAGCGATGCTGCAGGCCGTCTTCAGGAATCAGGTAAATGAATGGTTTTGGTTTAAAAATTTGTGCAGTATTATTTACTTGGAAAGATTAAAAGCAGCATGGTTATTTAGGATTGCTGTTATTCAATTTAAGTTTTTGTAGATTATGATGGAAGTTAGTGAGATGGGATAACAGGAAAAATTTTCAGGCAAAAGTTGGAAACAAGGCCTGTGATCACTTTTCAGAGGATTTTTTTTACTGAGATTTTGTTTTGGTCTTAGTATAGGTTACTCCCGAAATCCTGCTCTTTCTTCTGTTTTAGGGCTTAAGGGCCATCACTTATTCTCTCTAGCTTCAATTGCCACAACTTTTGTGAATATGGAAAAATATTTTGTTTCTATAAATATGTTGTGCAAAGCACAATTTGTCAGCATCACTCAGGCTACTCTGGTTTATGTTTATTGGTATTTTGTGAAAGTCATTAGAAGTATTGTAGATCTGATTTTATTGATTGTATAAGCCAATTGCATTCTATGTTATATGATCTTCTGATATTAATTGCACCTTCATTTCACCCTCTTGTTTTGCAGTACTCGATGCGGCAACAAAGGGCAACCGATACATAAATTCATGTCTCAGGTATCTTTTGTTCTCAACTTTTTAAGTCTTTAGAATACAAAGTGAGGATGAAATTTTCTTGTGTAATTTAAAAATGTTGGAGATACATATACTGAAATTTTGAGCCTAAAGGTTCAAAACTAGGTGTTGAGTCATTAGAGTTGAAGTTGTATTTGAGTTTATTTCTCTCATGTCAACCATGGAGTGAACTTTCACTCTATATATAAGCGACCTCGTGTACATTTTTACCGTTTCATGTTTATTTCTTCTTATAATCTGAATTGGACCTGGTTTTAGAAAAACTTCCATTAATTCTGGCACCAGATGTAAATTCCCTTTTAGCCTGCTCAATAACCTTGGTCTTTGAATTGACAATATGCTGTTTGTTTAATTAACTCTTTCTCTTGTCAATCAAAATTTGCAATTTTGCAGATTTAGATTATCTGCGAAAGTTCATACCATATATATCTATCTGGATAAGATATTATTTAGTGAAGTTGCTGTAAGAATGGAAAGGCCGGCTGTTATAGGAAAGAAAATTTGCTCACAATTGACATTCAGATGAAAATTGGGATGCTTTGTAGTTAGTAACTAAGGTCTCAGAAACCTTTGACACTTCTATTGCTAGCTGGGAGGGGGAATTACCACATCCGCATCCATGTTTATACATAAGGATCCTTTTTGCATGTTAAAGACATGCTGACCCATGTTTATTTGCAGATTAAACGAGGAAATGAAAGGCATTGACAGTCTAGCTGCACAACTGTATCCTTCATCATTGGTTTTGTATTGTTGTTTTACATTGGTTGATTCTTTCCTACCTCTTTGAACTGCTAAAAAAGGCCCCATGAACATGTAGACTATGCCAATGTGGTCTATCTTCATTGTTTATAAACACCACCCAGGAACTTGGATGGAGATGGTGGTGGGCTATGCTGGGTCAGCTTTGGTGCGGCCTACCATGCCAAGGGGTCATGCCAGGTGTAGGCCCGCTAGGATTGAAGGGATTATGGCACAGTCCAAAACCCCTTGGGCTGTGCCTTCGCAGGCCCTTAGTGGGCCAACCCGCATGCTTTTGCTGGCTGGCCCACCAAATTATTATTTTTATAAATTTTGATATTTTTAGTGGGCCGGTCCAGCCCCCTTAACATGTCTAAACCTGGATGGTAGTGCTTCTATAGAATTTAGAATAGTGGTCACACCCCATATTTGTTTATCCTGGTATTTGGGTTCCTTAATTATAGTGAAGAAAAATGCTGAGGAGGAATGTAGATGCTCTAGACACAGCTGTAAACCGGCTTGTCCGTTTTCCATGATGTTAACCTGCTCAGCTAATCAGTTATATCAATAACATGAAGTATTCTTTTTAATTTCCTTGGTATATGTCTTGCGATGGCTGTGTTAAAACTTGTAATGTTTAAAGATTGCATAGCCACATTGGAAATGCACTGAAACATTGTGATTTATGAGCATCTTAGTAAATGCATTTACATTTGCAGTGCATTGGTTCAATAGAAAATGGAAAATTATAGCCCACAAACACAGCTCTATTTCATTCAATTCTGGATGTTTATTTTTAAGGTGTTGTGTTGTAGTGGTTGAAATTTATATTATCTGCTATGTGTTGTTTTCTGTTTTTTTGCCATGAAAATGGTAGAGGCAATGGAATAAAATTAAAGATTCATAACTTTCATGCAAGGTGAGTAAGAATATCTGCAAAATCTTGAACCATGTATTACCGTCTTAATAAGAAATTATGTTGTGAAACTTTGCTGTAGGCATGCAAAGGCGGAATCGAATTGATTTTTCATGGTTTTACACTTGAAAGTCCACAACAAGCCCACCGGCCACATCAGTGAGTTGATAGTATTTGAAAGCAAAACTTGACTCGTTCCTTTACCATGTAAACTGGGTTGCTAGGTCAAATGTATGTGTAGAGTATGTCCATCTAAATCAGCAGCGTGATTTTGGTCAAGTAGGCATATGTTTGAACGAGTCCTTTAGCTACTTGCAACTCTAGTTTTAGAAATCATCTGGCACACGAATTGAACCTAAAATTGTAACCATCCAGTTTCTAAGAGTTAAGGACCAAAACTTGAATCTATTTCGAACCTACCAGTTTCACAAAAATTAAAACCAGAATCCACTCAAAGTCGATCGGTTCTGGGTAGGAACTAAAATTGAAAGACGAATGCCTAATGGTTTCGATTCCATAGGGCTAATTTTCTCACCCCTAATTCATATTAATTAGTATTGAAGATTGCCCTATTTGATCTTTAAACTCATTCTCGTCGTCACTTCAAATAATGTTTATAACGTTACCACCAAAATTGATGTGTTTTGGTTAGTGGACAATGGCTGTCTCTAGCAATGGCCCCATATTTTGATAACTGGGAACATGGTACAGCCATTACATACAAATCGATGATTCAAAGTTTTATTATTGCACTCTTCCCAATCTCTCTATAGTTTCATCTTCATTACTTATGGATTTCCTATAGCTAAACTGGAGCAGCACCATCCCTAATTATAATGATCTTACCTGTAATCAAAATTCTTCATGATTTAATGGAAGGTTATTTTGCTTATACCAAGTTTTTTTATATATATATATATATTTTTGGATGTTGTTGACTCGTTAGATATAAATGGATATTGTTGTGGAGTTAATGAAATTGTAGTAAAAGATAAATTCGATCTGAACTGTTTGAGTTTGGATTAAAATAATAAAATTCGAATAAAGTATTAATCTCACTTTTATAAAACGATCTAAGTTTGAGCTAATCTGAAAATTTGAATTGATTTGGTTTAAATTGAATCCAAATTAAAATTGATTTTAAGTTTAAATTTGTTGATCTCAAATTGAATTTTTTGAAATTAAAGTAATTTAAAATTGTGTCTTGTTTCAACTAAGTCAAGATTGAATCTATCCCTAACTATAGCATATGCACATATTGGTTTATCTATATACCTTTTTCATGATGAAGATGTAGATAGCAATCTTATTTCTTCTTCCATTCAAGAGACAAAGGAGAAGGACCACAGCACTTTGTTTTGTCCTGTATATATATTATGCCAACTAATATGAATGTGTCAATCTCCATCACAAAAATAATAAATAAGATTTGTCAAAAAAAAAAAAACCTCTGTAGATATGTAGGCATTAATTGATTTCCTTCCATTCCATTCACACACACTTGCCTTCATATATATATATATATATATATATATATATATATATATATATATATATAATATATATATATATATATATATATATATATATATATATATATATATATATATATATATGTATGTATGTATGTATGTATGTATGTATGTATGTTTCCTTTCTACCATTCTTGAATATTGGTTTCCTAATATATATATATATATATATATATATATATATATATATATATATATATATATATATATATATATATATATATATATGTATGTATGTATGTATGTATGTATGTATGTTTCCTTTCTACCATTCTTGAATATTGGTTTCCTACCGTAAATATAGTTAGCAAGCAGGTTGGTGATGACAGTTTCACCATATTGTAGCTCACTTTCTTTCCTTTTTCTAATTTTTTTGTCACAGCTCCATATCCAATATAATAACAAGAAAAAATCCTCATCTACCCATTCACAAATCAAGTTACATTGTTAACTTTTAAAAACAGCTTCAAATTGCAGATATACAGATGACAAACAAACAAGGAAAGCCAGTGAGTGCAATTAATTTCTGTGGGGCTTCTTGACTTGATAGAAATTATACAAGTTTCTTGCAGTGGTAAGCCAGTGAATAACATACTGGTTTAGAGACATGAATAAGATATTGTCTATTTTGAACATAATTCATCACTTTTTAGGTATGTGATCTAAAACCCATCTTGATAATTTAATTGGTTATCTTAGCATCTATAACTCATACATACCCAATATTTATGTTTTATTAATATGAGATTTGTCTGAAAATGTCAGATAATAGGGGGTTTGCAATATTCAAAGCCCTAATGAATAGTTGTCTATGCTCCAATAATTGAATATGACAAACACCAAAGGCAATCCCGTGATCCGTTTTTATTTTACAAAATTTCCCAAGTTCCATCAGTTTTGGTTTTAACTGCATTTTGATGGACTTTTTATTGATTTAATATTGAAATGAACTGAGACAGATAAAATTTTGGCAGTTCAGCATATATAATGAAGAGCCATCAAAATTACACGTTTTTTGAACCAGCTTAGCTTTATATCTCCAAAGTGTGAATAGAGGGCATTGATTTGAAGCCGCCATTAAAAACCAGTTTGACTGGTAGTTGGATTATTAAATAAGAGATTACGTGACATTAATTGACATGTTCTTTTCTAAGCTGGCCATTGCTTGCACCTAGAGCTGGCTGAGCTCCACAGCTGAAGCCTCCAACAATTTAAAACGCCAAAAATAAGCCTTCAGTCTTGGTATAAATTTGTGGGCTGAGTTCAAGATTCAGTGAATATACATATTTATTTATTCAACAACTTACACTGTAATTTTTAGAATAAAGATGGAGAAATTTTCTTTCCATATGCAATAATGATTCACGTTCGCAAGTCCATTAAATCGAAAACGACCTCCTCTTTGGGAAGTAGTTCATCAAGACAATACACACAAGAAAATATAATTCTGGAAATTTTGACCAAAAATTCAAGTTGGCAGATTTCTTACGTGATTACGATGCAACTCTAATTTTATTTTGCAATGCATTGTAGACCTATCAGAATTTCCCAACAAGTCTTTGATGTAACCATTTAAAGCATTTTCAATGTTGCAGTATAATGTTTCCAATCACAAGTAACCTTATTTTCAAATTTGTTCTCTGAAATTTCTTCCTAGTTCAGTCATTCTCATATACGTGTCTTACTTATGATAAATTAAGGTCAATGCTAGACCTAACTTGTATGAAGAAAATGGTAAAAAGTTTCTTCAGGATTTTAAACGAGCCAATACAAGATAATAACTTTTACTCAACTGAAAATGTTAAATCAACAATACCAGTGAGTTAAGTTCATCTACGTATTGTATTTACATTTGTTTGCATTATTTAACTTTCAGGATGAAAGTAATGAATAATTTTGTAATTACGTAAAGAGATAGACCCAGATAATTGAACAATGAATTTAAATATTGTTTTTTGCAGGATATGTAAAAGTAGATAGTGAAACAGTGAAGATTCATATTTTCTTTGGTTTGTAATTTTACTTGAGTCATGGCACAATAGTATTTTTGGAAATCAATCATATTAGATGGTTTTGTCTCTTTCTTTTTGTTTATTTTTGTGACAGATTACTAATCATGGTGATGCTGCCATCGATCACTGCACAGTGGACATTGACAACATGGGGTACTTCATGATTGGATTACCAAATTCACTTTGCTTTTTTGAGGTATTTTTTCTTCATCTTTAATCCTAGTAATCCAAGAAGGAAAAGAATCTAGCACCGGCAGACTCTGATGATGCCCACCATGAAACTCACATTCTCTCCATGTGGTTTCAGCTTTGTCGAATTTTAAGCATGGCCATACCAACAACCACCACTCATTTTCTAAACTCCATTTTATAAATAAATAAATATATATATATATATATATATATATATATAGCTGAGCTTCTGAAAGGTCTATTATAAATATTTTTATTTTCTACAGCCCACCTCAATTTTAATGTTTTTGACTCTTTGTTCACTGTGGCACAACACAACCCGTCTCCAGGACCACTCTTTTTTCCCTTATTCTATTCAAATTAATGTTCTTGAGACTCTGCAATAATTGCAACAACACTAGTTTTTGGTTTTTATCATTCTGCAACAGCACTTCTTTTGCACTATGTGATTTACCATGGCTTTTAGTTATAGCTTCTAGCCGAGCCGTGCAACCCAATTTTATACGCATTTGGAACAATGATGTTGACTGAGATTAGAGCCGTCAAATGTGTTAAATTTAAAAGGGTCCTTCAATGATCTTCCTCAATAGACACTCACATTTTACTAATCTGAAAGTTTATCAGTTAAAGCATAATTAATCTATATATATGGCAGTGCTGGTGAAGCAAAGGCATTTCTGAATTTGATTGCGGGAATAGATCACATCTTACATGATTTTTTTCTTTTTGGTAAAGACATAATTATTATTTTTGTTTTTTTGTTTGTTATTTCTCACCAAATCCCACCATTGTCAACCATACTGGATGACTTTCTTACTGCTTAAATGATCATTTAACCCATTGTTTTTGAACCACGTCTCTTCTCACTCTTTCTCTCTTTGTTATAGAATCTTTCTCTTCCTATCTGTGTCTATTTCTGGTAGCTTAAAAAATAATAATTAACATGAGCAAAGTGACCGCTTTCATATATTAATATTATTCTTGATTATGTTTAAGCTCTTTTCTCTAGCTTTGCCATTGAGGTGTGTATAATTTGTTTGAACTCAACTGTTATTGAAAATTTTAATCTTCGTGGGTGAAAAAATTATTGCAAAATCTTCACAGGTAGTGCTGTTTTGGGTTCAGTTTTGTAGGACCAAGTGTTTCTGTTTTTTGGGTCAGAGAAAGCTCAGATCTTTATTACTCTTCTGAAATTTTTTCTTTCTTTTTTGGAGCTCCAAAACAAGAGCCAATAAAGTAAGCACTTTGTGTATGAAGGTTTTTCTGCTTCCCAACTCCAGTTTTTGTTGGTTTTGCTTAACAAAATTTCAAGCTTTTATGCCTATCTTTGAGATTATTGGAACTAAGATGTTATTTCTTTTTTTCTCATCAAAGTGAGCAATTCGAGTCTGAACACAACAGGAAAAACATTGATTACTACTACTTCACTTGTTGTGTTAATTATTAAGTATTAAGTTCTTTGCTCATCTGATAATGATCAGTTTCTTTTCAAGCTTCACAACTACCAGAAGAGGAACACTCTTCTCCTCTCCGGATTACTATGAGCTTTAGCTCCTTAGTGGAGTTCCACTTCTTTTCTTGCAACAGTAAACCATGTTAGTAACCAGATATGTCACTGCTTGAGCAAGAATTCATTTGCAGCTGATTCACTGGTGGGTTTTGTATCAGTTTGAACTTAAGTTTTTTGTGTTAAAATGGCTACTGGGGTTCCAGAGAATATGAAGAAACAGCTTGCCCTTGCCGTGAGAAGTGTTCAGTGGAGCTATGCAATCTTCTGGTCCATTTCAGCTTCACAACCTGGGTAGTGAAATTTCCAATTCCGCGGTTATTCTTGTTTCTTATACTTCATAATCTTTGTTTTCAAAAAGAAGAAAATATATAATTACTATGTATGAAGTATACAATTTTGTTTTCTTTTTTTCAACTTCTGGTCCTGGCTTATAAATTTCTCTAATGGGTTTGCTTGAGATTTTGGTACTTTGATGTAGAATGGGAACTGTGTACTTCTGGATTTCGGTATTTTTTGCCGTCAAGGCAGAAAAGTTGACCTTTTATCTTTATATTTCGTCCATCTTCATTTTGCTTCCCTCTCTACTTTTTGGTTTTAATCTTCATGTTAGCTTTAGATTGCAAATAATCTCCTGTACCTCTACATTCGTTGTTATAGTTTAGAAAATGTTTAGTATGAACTGATTTGAGCTTCATGGCTTTGATATCACAATCTTTAGTTGTCTAAGGATTTGATTCTCTTAGATATATGGTTTTCCAGGCCTCAAATGATCTCTGTCTCTCTATGATTTTAATCATAGATTGGTCAGTTTTTGTATGCAAAAAATTGATTGCAATGTCAACCTCTTAGGGTCTTGGAATGGGGTGATGGCTACTACAATGGAGATATTAAGACCAGAAAAACAATTCAAGCAGTGGAACTCAATGCTGATCAAGTGGGTCTGCAAAGGACTGAGCAATTGAGAGAATTATATCAATCCCTCTCCGCCGGGGAGAGCAGTCCACAAGGTAGAAGACCATCGGCAGCATTATCCCCTGAAGATCTCTCTGATACCGAATGGTATTTTCTGGTTTGCATGTCATTTGTATTCAACATTGGTGAAGGGTAATTGTCTTTCAATCTCTATGATTAACCATTCAAATTGCTTGCACATTAATCTTCATTTGTTGTTAATCTTCCCCTATACTGTTGTTAGGTTGCCAGGAAGGGCATTGGCTAATGGTCAACCTATTTGGCTATGCAATGCTCATTATGCAGATAGCAAAGTATTCAGTCGTTCTCTGCTCGCAAAGGTACAATGATGTTTCTTAGCTCAAAATTTGATATTTCATCTAATGTATCAGTTGATGGTATATTCTTAATTGTGGGAGAAACTAAACAGTTTATCTCTGTATTTTTTTGTTTCATGTTTGAATTTGTCTTGACTGGTTCCATCAGAGTGCATCTATTCAGGTACACTGTAGTTATTGGTTGCCCCCCTGCATATTTTTTAATATTCCATCAATTATGTTCATCCATAGAAACTGAAAACATATTCAAATAATTATTCAAATCTATAACAGGCATCTACTTGAGTTTTATTGCAAGCACATCCCTGTAACTGTACTATGGCAACATTTCGTAGAGATTTTAGGAGCTTCAGATGTTCATAAACCTCATTCGTTAAAGCTTTTGTACAACTAGGAGCTATGGTTAGTCATGTTTTCTCTTCTTTTGAGTTTCAGACAGTTGTATGCTTTCCATTTTTGCGAGGCGTGGTTGAACTGGGTGTAACTGACCAGGTAAGTTTTCTGTATTTCTGTTTCAATGTCTCATTCTGAATTTCGCTCCTTGTACATTTTGATGCAATGTACTCATCTTGCTCTTCTATTTACTTTCTAGGTTTTGGAAGACCCTGGTCTAATTCAACACATTAAAACTTCACTCTTGGAGACTCCATATTCTATGGTTTCCGGTAAGTCCAGCGGTGCTGGGAATGTGAGAGATAATAAAGATTTTGCTTGTGCTGTAGTCAATCTGCAGATGCTTAAGAGCACAATGGTTCCCGTTGTAGGTTGTGAAGTGTTAGAAACAGCTTCTCCCAGCAGTTCAAACGGCATTGAGCCCAACCAACCAGCAGAAGGTTCATTTATGCTTGAAGGCATAAATGGGGTGGCTTCTCAAGTACAAAGCTGGCAGTTCCTAGATGATGAATTCAGTAACTGCATCCATCATTCTGTGAACTCTAGTGACTGTATATCTCAAACATTTGTTGATCCTGGAAATGTTGTCTCTGATCCCATAGATGGCAATCACACTAAACAAACTTCATCGGATCCTGGAAGCAAAGATTTACACTACCAAACTGTTCTATCGGTCCTTCTAAAGACCTCCCATCAGTTAATTTTGGGGCCACATTATTACAATTGCAATCGTGAATCCAGTTTTGTAAGTTGGAAGAAGGGTGGATTGATGAATGGTTTGGTACAGAGAGATGTGATCCCACAAAAATTATTGAAGAAGGTTTTGTTTGAAGTTCCTTGGATGACTAATAATAGATTAGCTGAATCACCAGACGATAATGGCATTAAAGACAGTCTTTGGAGACCAGAGGCTGATGAATTTGCTTCAAGCCATGCATTGTCGGAGAAGTTGCGAAGAGATAGACTAAATGAAAGATTCATTATTCTCAAATCAATAGTTCCTTCTATCAGTAAGGTAGTTAAAACCTCATTACTTGTGGTTATTGTTCATCAGAATTTCATCACTCTCTATTTATTTCTGCTTGTTTGTGCAGTTCGACAAAGTATCCATACTAGATGACACAATAGAATACCTGCAAGAGCTTGAGAGGAAGGTTGAAGAACTCGAATCTCACAGAGAGTTACCAGAGTTAAAGGCAAGAACAAATGTAAAGCGCAAGGATTCAGTTGAGCGGACATCAGATAATCATGGCAACAACAATATCAGTAATGGAAAGAAGCCATTGCTAAATAAGAGAAAGGCTTGTGACATAGATGAAATGGAACCAGACATCGACTACATTGCTCTAAAAGATAGCTCAACAGATAATATAACAGTCAGTATCAATGACAAGAATGTTATAATTGAAATTAAGTGTCCTTGGAGGGAGGGAGTCTTGCTTGAGATCATGGAAGCTTTAAGCAATCTTCATTTGGATTCTCACTCAGTAAAATCATCCACCATTGAAGGCATTCTTTCACTCACAATCCAATCCAAGGTATATATTTTATCTTTTTAATGTGTCTCTTACAGAACATGATTATACACACGACCGATTGCCAATTCTCATAACCATGTGTCTGCCTGCGTCTATCTGTTGCAGTATAAGGGATCAACTGTCACCCCGATGGCAATGATAAAACAATCACTTCAAAGAGTTGCATGGAAATGTTGAATCTTGTTTTCTGCTCACAACTGTAGAATTTGTTTAATCCTACAATCGCAGCTTTAGTTGTTTGATTTTATAGTGTAACAAGGAAAGGTTCAATGGACTATAATTCCAGGGAATTTCCTGAGTGTAGAGAAATTAAACTTATTCTGCATGGTGTAATCTTATTCAATATCAAAGTGTATACTCTTATACTCAAAACTTGTGCAATCCAATGACTTGAACTTATCCAATATAAATCCACAAATTAACAGCCCAGATAGATGTAAATTAGCAAAGATGCTATGCCACAAGTTGAGGCATAGTCATGTTCTCTTGAACATGGCAGCTCTTACTGAAAGAAAGAAATTGAAAATGCTTTTACTGACACAAGTTAAAAACTATTTCCCAGAAAGAAATCTGTACTGTGAGTTGTTAGGTTATTCTGTTAACCACCAAAATTAGAAAAATTATGCTGCATAACCCTAAATTTTATATTGTGAAAATTTGCAAGTGCTTAAATTGATGGTTGATTTTATATAATCTAATGGATTATACTATATTGCTGCAGCTCGCCTAGTAATGTTACTGGGTCTGGCTCAACTTTTTCCCAGAAAAAACAGGGAAATGAGACTCCCTGGAAATTGATTGTTGGTTACATCTTAACAATTCAAGAGTTCATAGACTATCAAACTAATCTCTAGTTATATGGGATACTCATATATACACAGTTTCTCTCTCGTGTTTTGTTAAAGTGGTATAAACAAGAAAATAATAAAATGGCAGTACTGAAACATGGTACAATCACAAGAAGAAAGAGTAGGTTAATTTTGTGGATGCATGAAAGACACAGTACTATGCTTAAATTCTGAATGAACAAACATAACTCTCTCTACACTTTACAGATTTCATGACTCACGTTTTGATAAAAATGACCCACCGAATCTTTGGACAGAAGGACAAAAGTGAAGAATATTTCGGTGGCAAAGATCAGCTTTAATTTTCACCTAGGTATAAAGTTCAGTTGCAACAAGCAAAATGAAAGTGCACTTAAAACTCAATCAAATCTATTCAAAAGTAGGGAACAGAGGATATTAAAGTAAATCATTAAACCTTTCCTGATTTTGAAAATCTATGCTAATGTTATATCAGAGAGAAAGAAGAAATGAAAATCTGGCACATGATTAAAAGGGTCAAGAATGCCGAGAATTCTGCATAGTCTTACGAAACAAGCAAGTTGTATATTCAAAAGCGAATTATTTCTTTTCTGTCTATCCAGTTGTTTCTTTTGAAAGTGGGTATTATCTTGTCATTCATTTGATTTGGTCATTTACAGTCTTGTAAATAATGGACATGTGGAAGCTGTCACCTTTCGTTTGGAGAATCTAATTTGATCACCAATTGACAATCTTAATGAATCTGTAAGAACTGAATTTCTACCCATATTTGTCTTAACACAGCCATTTAATTTGATTAATCATGCCACAATCAGTGAAGTTCAAAAGGGAAATTGAAGTTCGGATTGGCTTGAACCAAGCTTAAGTCCATAATGACTAATTTGAGCCAATTGAATATATAATCGCAAGATTGTTGATAAATATACAATGTCACCAACATGATTGGCAACGTCATCAGTAGATCAACAATATCACCAAAGGGAGTTTTGAACCAAACTAAAATTGAATTTTCAAACTAAAGTTTCAACTCAAATTTAGTTTCAAATCAAACCGAACAAGCTCAATTAGCATCCAATCTTAATCGAAGTTGTACCTCAACTCCACATTTGTGAATTGTGAATTTGTGATCACCAGAATAGAGCCATTTTTGTCCATTAACTTTGAAAAGCCACAACAGTTTTTGAGATACACAAATGGAACAGAAATGCTTCTGGAATGGGCGCGGAATGGTGTAAACCATTCTCAGATAAAGACCCCCATTTGTCAAAGCAATGAAGTACAGACAAGAAAACAAGTCAAAAGATAACAAAAGGCAAATGTAATCAGATTCATCCACTGTATTATTTATACCACACAACTCACACTCCACAAAAGTTGAATTCCAACTCCCCTGTGAATTAGTCACCATCACCTAGTACTTACTAGAATCCTTACTGGCAAAATACTGTTTATGTTCCGTATCCTTTATTTATTTCACCCATTTTTAAATGCATTTTACCGTATGAACAAAAGACAAATATTTTTCCTGCTCATCAATCACATCTTGACCTATCTAACTATATAAGATCTAACTTTCCTCTCTTATTATTAGACATGTCAATTAGATCGGGCCAAATGAAAGCTCAGTCCAAAACACAAAAAAAGTCCGACCTGATATTGTAGAGTGTCGGGCCAAATTTAGGATTTTAATATTAGGCCCATGAGCTGACTTCATCCGGCCCAATACTGTTTATAAAATAAAAAAAAAATTTCTAGACGGTATAAGCAAAAGGTAACAGAAACAGAAAATTTGCTTCTTCTACCTTGGTCTGCTTCTGCCAAGGTAGAAGTAGATTTATGCTTCTCCATAATTTTTTTTAATTAATTAATTAATTTAAATAAATCTATTATATTTTCTTTTATTTTCACTTTTATTTATAAATCTTTTAATCTCTCAATTTCAATTATTTCATTATATTTTTAATCTTATTAACTCTCTTTCGAAAAATATCTAAATTCGTAAATAATAATTCTTTATATTTACAATTTCATTTTTATTTTAATTTTATTATTACAAAATATTATAAAATATCTAAATTCACAAATAATAATTATTTATCTTTGAAGAATTCAAAAATTTAAATATAAAAGATGAGTAAATAAATGTTATATAGTAGATATATTTTATTTATGTTTTATAATTTATACCGTATGTAAATTAATTTATTTGTACTATGTTATCAATTTATAATATTTTTTATCATATAACCACGGTATTCCTCCGCCATAATTAAAAGATTATAAATAAAATATTCGGGATACTATTATCGGTTTTAATAATTAAAAAAAATTTATGTTAAAAAATTTTAATTAATTTTTTTTAAAATTGATTAAATGGGCCGAACCGACCCGATTAAAACCCAATCCAATTAAGGCCTGTTATTATATGGGCCGGGCTTTGGGCCTTTATATTTCAATGGACCGACACAACCCAAAGGCCCATTACTATTTAGGTCTTAGACCCGACCCGACCCATTAACCCAATGGGCATCTCTGCCTGTTCTCATTGTAATATCTCAAAAGGAAGTGAAAACACTTAAATTCACAAGTGGGATTGTTGCTGATAACATGCTATTTTATTCCTGCAAAATCTTTGACTGTATATGCAATTTTCTCAAATTTACCTACTTCATTGCTCTCTCTAAACTTAAGATAATCCAAGCAAACAAAGGACTTGTATAATCTTGGAGATCCTTCCCCCACTATTTCATCTGGTGCTAAGATCACCTTTTCATCTTCAAAGCACCAGAAGAAGGCCAGTGAAAGGCGATTTACTTGTCGCTTTAAAACAACCCTATGTTCGGATGACCTTAATCTTCCATTACTCCAAGCCTGCAACAAATCTCCAATATTAACAACTAAAGAATTGTCGCATGGGCGTATGTCCATCCATTGCCTGTTATCAGACCTCATCTGAAGTCCACCAATCCCATCCTGATAGACTACTGTTATACAACTCATATCTGTGTGCATTCCAAGTCCTTCAACATCTTTTCCTGCTACCATCTCTGGCGGTGTATAATTTACTAACCTTAGATACCCTTGACAATTAATAAATTCAGCATCATAAAACTTTCTTTCGTAACTATTTCCCAGACTTGTCAATATAATCTTAATAATTGTCTTTGATAACTCCATCATTTTGATGCCATACTCTTGCAATATCTCACTAAGAAATGGAAGAGATAAAAAATACACATAAGTACACAAAAACGATCAACAAAACTGTAGCACAAAGATAACAAAAAATATGTTACCTAAATTCTGAGCTCTGTTGAGCAAAGAGCACGTCAGCAGAAGCCTTAGCAGAGGCAAAGAAGTCTGGTCCAGACACTCGAAGGCTCTCAAAATAAGGTGAAGCTACAAAATGTGGAGTGTAGGTTTTGATGCTTGACAATGGACCCAGCATGAGCTTGATATCTGTGGGATTACTAAACATGAGCCTGGAAAGTGAACAAACTTTGTTAAACATGTTTTCAGAGATACCGTGGTTGGTGACATAGAAAAAACCCCATTCTTGACAAGCTCTAGAAAGGGTAGACAGAAAGGAGGGATGCACTGGTTGGGATAAATCTAGCACAGGAAGCTCAACAGAAATCTGCAATTGTGACATAATTACACAGGAAAATAGAATAGTTTGCTATGAAGGGTTCAAAATTTAGTGATAAGTTTATATAGAGAACCATTGACAGAATTTGTATAAAAGTCTATATGCTCAATTTTCAAATTGATCTTTTTCATATATGTATCATAATCACTGTTGTCTGCCACTAATTATAACAAGATATGAATTCATTTTTCAGGCAAATCTGAACACACCTTTACAATTATGATTGGTCAGGTCTAGTGATGCAATGAGACAAGTGATTGTGGCTATCTTAATCAACACTATTAATGGTAAATCAACTTTAAAGCATACCAGAACCACTATGATGGTGGAGACCACAACCCATAATCATCTCTCTAATAGTTCTCAATACCAATGCTACTAAATATACAAAATACAACCACTAGTGACAAAATCAATGATAGTATCAGAACACTGAAGCTGTCAAAACCTGCTATTTCAAGAAGAATCAAGAGACGCCAGGTTGCTCAAGCAAGAATTAAACATTACTCAGTTCTAGCTAACAAAATTTTGATGGTCAAGTCACAAATTCACATCAGCAACACAATTCTCACTAGGCTTGAAAATATCAAACATGTTTTTCACAAAAAATACATCAAAAGACTCAAAATGATAAAAAACAAAAAACCATAAATTAAAAAACAGTATGGTCATAACTATAGCATAAAAATGAGCTAACATAAAATTTCCATACTAACATTTAAGCTATTGATTCTCCAATATGTATTACCCTCTGTTAATTAGGCAAAATGGAAACCTGCTGAGACATCAACCATGATAAAATCCTGCTTGACCGCAATTACTTCTTCCCAACTTAAGGAATTATAGACAGAGAGAAGGTATTAATTAATGCATCATCTTAATTCTACAGATCACAAAGTCTGTTACTTCCCATTCATCCCTCAGGCAACCAACAGATGATCATTCCCACTCAATTGTAGATGGAGGCTTGGATGTGATGTCTTGAACAACTCGGTTTACACCCCGAACATTGTTACAAATTTTTCTTGCTACATCATCAAGGAATTTGTGCTCAAAATAATACCTGGAATAAGAAAATATGGTATAGAATGGATATTAACCACACAGCAGCTAAATAATAATCTACAAGATAAAAAGAAACGTACAGTGACTCTAGAAACAAATTTGACAATAATTTTTTTTTGTATGTTAAACTTTTTATCTTGTATTATTTGCTTTAGGACCCCTCAAAATCTTCCACCATGATCAATTGCTGCAATATGGGTGGCCATAGGGTAGAATAGTCATAGAAAGGAGATGAAAACTAAAGTATTAAGCTTGAAAATAAACAAGATTTTTCATCACAATAATTGCAGGATAGTCATAAATTCAGGCACATGAGCATAACATGATCAACAGAAGATATCAATGTCTTATTTTAATTGTTTTGCAAGAACTCCGCATAAATGGTGTGTAATACTACCACTGGATGTTCCCATTATGATTAGTGTCAAATCTCTTATGGTCATCTCCTCATCCTAGGTGATCTCATGATCAATGTCACCTCATTGGCGAAAATACTAGATGCAAAAACAGGGAATTCAACTAGGTGATAGATTCACAAAATAAATGGTTCCAATGGGGCACATAAATTTAGAAGCCCAGCTAACTGCATGTAGACATGCTTATATGGTGTGTTAGCTCATAAACATATAGACAAGAAATCATCAACATTGACATAATCACAACTGTCCTTAATCTTAAATTGTCTCAAATTCCACAAGTTCTGCCACTGCTTCCAACCGATTATACAAAAAAAATCAATTAGGTTGAGATAATAACAAAACATTTATCAAATTATAGAAACCAGTTTGACAATAATTCCAAAAACCAGAAGAATCTAGCGTCACACATCTGACACAATGAAAAAGAAGTGATGCCTAGGTGACAAAAGAAAGTATAAGGAAAACCACCTCTGCTTTACCATTGGTTAATTGTAATTCTTAAAACTGTGAATTCATGGAAATGATAAGACTGCTATTTTACACAATGCCAAAGCAAGCACAGGAATCCCAAGGTTTCATCTTTCAACCAAAAAAAAAAAAAACTATTTTCAACAATTATCGCGCTGAAATTGCACTAAACATGTGAAAAAAATGAAAGCTTACCAATCTGCAGTCATTCCATCTTGGCTCGTGACAGCTCTAAGAGCAACAACATGCGAATGTGTTCTCTGATCACCTTGAACTCCAACTGATCTTACAGGCAAAAACACTGCAAAAGCTTGCCAAATTGAATCATAAAGCCCAGCATCCTTGATTGATTGAATGAAAATTTCATCCACCTAAATAAAAACAGGAAAAGATATCATATAAACTAGTGTTGAAAGATGAAATGTGATTCCCAATCCATGCTTAAAAACACATACCAAGCGGAGGATATCTAATGCATTGCCATCAGTTACATCACCTAAGACTCGTACTGCAAGGCCAGGCCCAGGGAATGGGTGACGCTTTAAAAATGGCTCTGGAACATTCAAGATTCTCCCAAGTTGACGAACCTTCATAAATGAGTGAAAAATATAATATCAGAATATTATGAGAGCCAAAAAAGAAATAATATCATTTTGAAGTAGTACTGAACAAGCAGGAAAATTGAGAGAAAAAACCTCATCTTTGAATAGAAGTTTAAGTGGTTCAATGAGCTTCAACTTCATGTCCTTAGGGAGGCCCCCAACATTATGATGGCTTTTGATTGTATGGGAGCGGGTTCTTCCTGTTCCAGGTGGCGGGCATGATTCAATTACATCCGGATACAAGGTTCCTTGGACCAAGTAAGCAGGTTTCTTTCCTAATTTCTGCTCCAACTCATGGGCAAAAGCATCAAAGACACATATGAATTCCTTTCCAATTATCTTTCTCTTCATCTCAGGATCTACCACACCTTTCAGCTTACTAAGAAACTGATCTGTGGCATCAACACAAGTTACTGGTAGATGTAGATCCTTTTCAAAGGTTTCCATAACTCGTTCTCTCTCTTTGTACCTACAGAAAATAAATAATAGCTTAAAAATCTTACTAGACAGAAACTGAATGACAAATAATAAAAAAATTTAATGATTTTTGTAAACCTTAAAAAGGAAAACCCGATCATTAACTCACCTTAACAAGCCATTGTCAACAAAAACACAGTGAAGCCTATCCCCAATTGCCTTATGAACAAGAGTCGCAGCAACTGTGGAATCTACACCGCCAGATAGAGCACAAATGATATGTTCGTCCGGCCCCACCTTGTCCTTGATTATTCTAATTTCTTCATCCAATACATTTTCCATCTTCCAGCCAGCACTAACTCCACAAACATCAAAGATAAAAAAACGTAGTGTTTCCATCCCTTCAGGAGAGTGTGTCACCTACACAAAATTCAAAAGTCAAAACTATTCAAGATAGAACTTTACGTGCCAATACAAATACCAAATTCAATAATTAAAAACAAAGAAGCAAAACGAAACACCTCCGGATGATACTGAAGCCCAAAAAGCCTCCTCTCTCTATTCTCAACAGCGGCAACAGCTCCCTGCTGGCTCCTAGCCACAATCTCAAACCCATCAGGTAACAAAGCGGCCTCGTCTCCGTGACTCATCCAAACCACCTGCCGTTCACCCACCTTCTTATTGCCAAATATTCCAGAACTACCCTCCACCACAATATCCATCCTCCCGTACTCCTGTTTCTCCCCAACCCTGACAACACCACCAAGTTTCTGTACCATCAACTGGAGCCCGTAACAGACTCCGAGCACGTATACGCCATTCGACTGGGCCCACTCGAGGAAGCCGGCGGGAAAAGCGGGCGAATCAGGAGCGTGAACTGAGTGGGGCCCGCCAGAGAGAATAACGACTCGTGGATTGTGGGAGGCAATGATTTCGAGAGAAGAAGTGCCGGAGATGCATAGAGAAAAGACGGAAAGAGAACGAATTCGCCTTGTTATAAGGTGGGTGTATTGAGAACCGAAGTCCAGAATCAAAACCAGCTCCTGCCTCTCCATTTTCTTTGGTGGGGTGTGGCTCTGGTTCTGGTCGGTTTGGTTAGGGTTAGGGTTTTATTATAATGTTTGGCGGGAAGATGTGGGATATTCCAACTAACTAGGGTTTAGAAAAACAATACGTTCTTTATTTTAAACCAGCTCCCTCCCGCTTCTCCATTTTCTCTGGTGGGGTGTGCCTCACGTTGAAGCCCAAATTTTGTATGAAACAGTACAACTGCCATGCGTATTAATCCAATCCAAAATTTTTAATACAAGGACCGTAAACATTTCAAAAAAATAAAAAAAATGAGATTAGAGAAAAATTTAAAAGAATTAATTGCTAGAAGCCCATGTTTCAATTACTAATTGAATTTTTGTAAGCATTTCCTTAAGAGTGTTGTCTTGTTGGGCCAAAAATGGCAAGCCTAATATATCATATGTCATATCGTGTTAAGAGCCACAAAAGTGGAATTTCTGTTTACCCACCAAATCTAAGCTCATGACTTGATAGGTTGTGTTTTCGTAAATCTTTTTATGGGTAGACCCACAAAATATAATTTTAAAAATTTTTGAAACCTTAATTATACTAACGTGCTAGCCTTTTTGTGAGATCTCAATACGATTTGTTTTATTTGTGAGTTTTAGCATAACCTACAAAATTTTGGGTTGTGCCTAAATTTTGTAGGTAGTGTTAAATCACATATTGGTATAACTCATTGTCACCTCTCTGATTATAACCGATCTTATACCATGCTCCATTATATACTTTTTTAGCGATATTATTTACTGTTCCAACGATATTGTGGATCTCATCAACAATCTTCTTGCAACATCATGCATCAATTCGAATAAATTCAAGTTCAAACTTATACTAAGCATTATAAATTGGAGCCGACCTTAGTTCAAATCTACTCTTTAAGGCATAGCCATATACTAGACCTTTTACATAAAAAAGAGGTACAAATACAATGAAACATTGCTACAAATCCACCATGAAAACATAATACAATGGAATAAAATTAGCATAATTCATACACAAAGTGTATCATCAGCTACACATTTTTAGTCCATATCAATATTGAGTATTCAGATAAGGCCTCAGTTTACCAAGGCGTTTCATTTCCTTTGGTTTTCTCCTGCATCTCTGTAAACTCAACTGGTTAGACTTCGTTACATGTTTTTGCTTTTGGAGTGCACTTCTCTCTTTTCTTAGATTTGTAATTTATGTTTCACTTTCGGTTTCACATCCTAAACTTACCACAATTTTCTACCTGGGTAATTGGTCAGAATTACTTCCTGACAACTTATGCTGGACATTATTAGGCGGCTAATGTTGTACGATGGTTCGGTTTGTAGTTCATGGCAATCTGTTGCGCATTCTGAGAAGTCCCTGTTTATGTCTCGGCTCTCTTCATGGCTGATGATGACGATACCACCTGAAAAGCTCACTGATGAACGCTGTTTTTCAGTTTCTCAGAGGACATGAAGGCAACTCAATTACCGGTTGAGCTTGTTGCCCAAAATATGATAATGGATAAAGTACAAATCTTTTATAGGTTTTGTTTTTACAAATCATAATGCAGATGAACCACCTTAATCGAACACAGTATAAACATAATATGGATAGTTCATATTTCTAATAACAAGAAATATACAACGGGCACAGTTTTTGTAAACGCTGTTCTAGTTTGGTAGAGCATCCGTTTGGAAGAGGAATTTTGAAAATACTCCGCAACCATAACTGATGGGAGTTGTATATTATTGCAACTGTACCGTATATTGAACCTTGAGCTAGAAATTCAACTTGATGAACCATAAGCAAATATGTTTGTCCCATATAGAACTAATGTATGTCTTTAAATAGGGTGCAGCATTTCAAGTACTAGGAAATCTGTGCTACCTGCGCAAGTTAGCTCTTTGCGGAACTCAGAACTCTTTGCAATTCAGATGAAAGCTCATAGAGCAAAATGTAAGTCTTCAAATACCCAGCTGGTTGCAATTTCCAATATCAGTTCTTCTAGGAGACTTTCTACCATTTCAGCAACTATATCTTCAGCCTCAATTTGGATATTCATCCATGTTTGTGATCTTGCCAAGTCCTTTTCAATAAGTTTATCCAATATTGGAGAAGACTGCTGCACAAGGAGGCTCCAGTCAACATGCTTCATCACCTCATAAACCATATCTTTTGATGGCTGGATTCTTTTGACGAATGATAGCCATGGGGAGCAATTGAAATAACTCTGGCATAACTTGCCAAGGACTTCATTAATATAGGCGAAGAGAAGCATGTGATCCACACAGAATTGGTTAGGCAATACCGCCACTTCATTAAACAAGGATGGATCAAGAAGTTGGTCTGATGAATGGCACTTTATTAGAAGTTTATCCCAATTCATATCAGAGGCTTCCAACATTGCCCTCATATACTTGCACATGGGTTCATGCTCATTTATCACATTATTACCTGAGTTGATCTTCAAATCCACAGGAAACATCATGAGAGCAGCAGAGCATTGTTCAGAATTATTATGTTTTGGCACGGCCGTAAGGTCAGCTGCATTATTTTAATTGGGTAAACTCAGCTGCATATTTGGATGAACAAAAAGAATACCAAGTAAAAATTTAAGACCTGAAAACCTACCAGGCTGAGATACGATGCTTGGAAGGCTAGTGATATTTTCAACAAATTTCTCAAGAACAGATACCTGACTTTGATGCTTCGCTTTATCTTTCATGGCAGCAGAATTTTCAAAATGCTTACTGCTCAAAGAGCTTGAAGTAAAAACATCTTCTGGAGACACTGGTGTAAAATTTTCCTCTGGTGAATCCTGAGAATTCCAAGATTGACGGCAAGAAAAGATGTAAACAAGCATGTTTGAGAGAAGTGAAACAAAAGGCAATAAAAACAGGTGATGGATAGATGCACTCCTGATAACTTGGTTGAAAATTAAGAAAAAATATCGAAGTATACCAATTTTGAGCACTCCAGACTGTTTTCTTCAACTGTGGTGGCTATAACCGCATTCTGATTTGCACCTGTATAGTTTGGCTCATTTGGTTCAACAGCTCCCGAAGAACTAACTTTTCCTTCTTTTGTAGTATTATATGTTTCTACAACCTTCATAGAACCTGCAAAATATGATGACCTTATTAGGCAGAATAACGTACTTGAGCACAACAAATATTAGGATATTAATGAAAATGTACGTATAGCACTAGAAGTGTAGTCTCCAGAAAATCCATTTTCATGCAATTTGGTACCAGAAGGATGACTCTGAGCGATCTTAGATTTTGTACCGAAGGTTTGTGATGTGTGTCTCTCGTTATCAGCCCATGATGGAGCGGCCTTTGAGCTCTGCCTGAGGGAACTTAAGTGGTGGTTCTTATTTTTTCCCCGGATCATGTTTCTCTTCTCAGTGACCATTTGATGATTGGTAAAAGTTGAGAACCTCGTTTGCTCAGCAATAAAGCCATGTTCCCAGTGTCTTCCAGGACTCAATGTAGAGAAGGCATAGTACTCAGGCAAAGAAACAATACTCTCCAGGGTTCTCGGAAACTGATTTCTTGAAAGAACCTCATCTCTATTCGTGAACACCTCAGGGAGATGTTTGATAGACTCCATATACGGATTCAATTCACTTTGTTTAGGATGTCTGACAAATGACAATTTCAAGTTTTCATGGCAAGTGCCACTATTTGAACCAATTTTTTGTTTAGTACCTGAGTCAAAATCTTTTGCCTTGTTGACTTTGTCTCCCATCTTGTTGTCAACGGAACCACAATAGATTTTATGAGGTGAGCTGCTTCCTGTAATCCCCAAATCATTTCCTTTACTGCCATTTCCCAACTTTTGAATGTCCCTAGAAGATTTATGTAGTGTGACAGTTGACAACAATGGCTTCTCTTTTCTGCTTAACCCAATAGCATGTCTCAACATCCTTTTCATATGTTCAAAGGAAAAATATGCAGGTTTACCACTCTGTGCTCTATGTCGTAAGCTATAAAGGGACTGTTGAGAAGAGAAATCTCTGTTTTCACCAGAACTTTTTTGCATGCATGTTGAACCAGAGCTACCAGACTTCAGAAGTAAAATTCTGTTTGAAGGAGGATCAACACTTCTCGTGGATGAGCATCTATCACAAGTTTCTGACAATTTAGTCTCCTGATTTTTCACCTGGGAATCACGCAGATCTTGGATATGCTTCACTAACAAAGAATTCGGATCATGTAGCAGCTTTATGAATAATCCCTTATTGCAATTTAATATCTCCAATGCATCCAAGAAATGTTTTGACCGGTTGCTTCCCCGATCTCTACTATGGCATTTTCCTTTGATGATCTTCTGATTTATAAACGCTTCGGTCGCCTCACTCATCTTAACTTTCAAATTGATCTCACTAAGCTGGTCATTTATCTGAGAACTGCCTCTTCTATGGCAAACTTTTCCAGTTTTAGGATGCACCTGATTGCAGGATGTTTTGGTTGAGGCTGCTCCATTGAATGTTCTTGAAGACATGCCCACCGAATTTTCAAAAGGTTGATCAGAAGAAGGCCGTGTATGAACCGCATTTTCAATGTCCTTGCAACCATGTCTCCTAAAGCTCATGTTTGCCTCTCTTCTGTGGTTCTTTTCTAAGCCATTCTCAGTACCTGTAGTAATCTTCTTCTTAATCCGCAGCGCGCTACCCAGCTCTGCTTCCCTTATTATATCTGCGTTAGCATAATCTTTTGTCAGAAGTGTTTTCAGAATTAAATCCATAGCAATTTATAAGAGCAACATTGGCATAATCTATCAAGAACAAAGTTAAAAGATCATCATATCATTCTTAAATTATATTGATGAATTCTTACCTGCAACATTTGAATAGGGTCGTTCGCGATTAGAAATCATTTCCTTGTTGGAATGACCTTGACTAAAGTCAAATAAACCATTCAAACACCATGCACAGCCAGATTTGCATTTCTCACATATAGCAAGGCTCTCAGGCGAATGCTTCTCCATGCTTAAAGCATCAAACCTGGAAATAATAATAAAAAACTACACATCAAGCCTAATTCTGCAGCACAGATTTTGCAGTAATTCTCCAGTGAGGCATTGCCAGAAACAGAACATATAACATTTTGGAGACTCAGAAAATGGGCTAACTGGGTACATAATATATAATACGAGAACCGCTACTTTTAGAAAGCAGAGCTGAATCAAGTATCCGAAATTCCCAAAACCAAGCATCATAAACAAACTATTACACAGTTAGAGAGAAATAAATTCCCCAAAATAGATCTTGCAATAAAGTAATAACTAAAAAAAACAGCATTGACTTTGCATTTCTTTTAAAGATAACATTTTTACACTGTTACTCTCACGTTAAACATCGGGAGAATCATGAAAGCAGAAAAAGAAGAAACCTCTTAACTTGAGCTGAGTTCATGATCTCCTGAAGACAAAATCCAGAACAAAAACAGTTGAATGTGTCCCTTCTCCTTCCCTCATTATAAATTCGAATATACCCACTTCTTTTATCCTGTGTTGTTTTTCTAGAACTATGCCATTAAAGGGAAACCAAGCAAAAGCAGAGAGGGAGAGTTATTATTATGGGACATCGACACAGTTATTGCCAGAAACCAAACTTTTGTCTTATTTTCTTCACTTTTTATATTTTCCCTCTCTGTTTCTTTCTCACCGACAAACGATGTTGCGGTCAAAATCTTGAAACACTGTCGTTCTTGCATTTTGGGATTCGGGTCTGTTTTTTTTGGTTTGGGGGGGAGGGGGGGGGGGGGGGGGGGGGGGGGGGGGGGGGGTTGGGGGGTGTCGTGTTGGTGGTTTTATAAGGCCGAAAGACTTTTTAACTGTTAAGCTAGTATATATATAATTTTTTAAAAATTTAAATATTTATTCGTCAATTAATTTTTATTAATAATAAAAATACAAAACTATTTAGCTAATAAAATTTTATTTTAATTTTTTATCTTAATTTAAAAAACTCATAATTTTCTTTTATTTTAAATTTTGAAAAGTTATAAATTTTCAATTTTTTCTTTTGTTTTTTTGGCAATCGAACTTTGACTGTAAATCAATAACACGCTTAAATGAAGATCTAACTATAAAAAAATCAAAAGAAGATGAATTATCGAATCAAAGATGTGCGATTAATTTTTGAATGAAGCTTCTCTTGCGTTTTCCCTTTGAATCAACTCTAGATGAAGCTTTTTTTGTACAATTTGTCTTCGTCCACATGGTTCCATCTTCGTCTTCCGACTAATTCAGCTATATTTAGAGAGAGAGAGAGAGAGAACCAACTTCTTGGCCGGAGAGAGAGAGCACTGACAAAGAAAATAGGTTATTGGCCACAGAAGCAAAGGGAAAAAATACAAACTTTAACAAAATGAAAATATAACTTTTTAAAACTTACAATTGGCAAAAATTGTAAGTTTTTAAAATTAAGATTTTTTTTTTACTTTCACTAACTAAATAAAATTTTTATCTTTACAACAAAAATAAAATTTTAATATAAATTAAATGATTGGCGAGCATTTAAATTTTTTAAAAGTTACAAGTAACAATTAATTTTAGACTAAACCTTGGATTGGAATAAGTCTTTTTTGGCCTTTGTATAAATGTTATTTAACCCTAACAATTTTTTACATGACACAATACAAAAAAAATTAAGTTAATATTAAGTTTTTTTTAGGGGTAATTTATTTTAGGTTAACCTGACAAGATTTAAAATTAAATGGTAACTTTTTAAAATTTAATCTTAGAAAAATTTGTTAATTTTCAAACTATAAAATATATATATATAAATTTGTAGGGTTTAATAATAAAATAATAATTTTACTGTTATTTTTGACAAAAAATTTTAACAAAAATTAATTTATAAATAAATATTTGAATTTTTGAATTATCATAAATATATTTTTGAAATTAAATTAAATTTTAAATAAAAAATAGTCCACTAATCTTTTATCAATGTATATTATACGCATAATATGATTGAATAATCAGTTAAAATTTGACTGTAATAATTCTGTTATATTTATAAAATAATTTAATTTATCAATATTTTTATTAATCAATTAGCGTCAACAGTGGTAGTTGTTGGGCCTGGGGACCGACAAAGTGGGCTCAAAGTAACAAAATGCCGGGCCCATAACTGCTACCTTAAAAATAAAAAAGTAAATGTCAATGACATCAATTATAAGAGTAACTAAATTCTTAAATAAAAAAATTTGGTTTAAAATTTAACCGAGCCTGACACAGAAAGGCAGATAACAATATTACATACATGTAATTATTTAATTATTTATAAAATTATTATATTATTTTTTATTATGATAATTTAATTAAATTTAATTATCTCTTAATCAAACTGGGATCTAATGATTATAATCAATAGACGTAAATTTGTCAAAATTGCACTATACCATATCTTATGTGTATAGTAAAACTTTTGTTCGGTTAGCATCTTCTTAAGTGTGATCTAATGATTCTAATTAATTTTTTTTATTCATTTTTCATTTTGGTCTAAATATATATATAGGTAGACGATATCTTTCTCAATTCCTTATCCTCGCACACACGATAGGATTATAAATTCAATCAAACATTAATGTTTCATTAAATTAATAAGGGAGGCCACATTCTTTTTAAGCCACAAATACTATGTGGTTTGGTTGAGAGGGGACCAATTGAATTTATTGTTTATACAAATATTAGGTA
Source organism: Mangifera indica (assembly GCF_011075055.1). Lineage (NCBI taxonomy): Eukaryota > Viridiplantae > Streptophyta > Magnoliopsida > Sapindales > Anacardiaceae > Mangifera > Mangifera indica. The sequence continues at coordinate 1,499,835 of NC_058139.1, read as the reverse complement.
GGTGATGTTGTTATTATATATATGAAAAAAAAAAATTATTATATAATTAGATATTATTTTATTTTTAATTTATAATAATTCAACTATATGATAAAATGTTTAATTTTTATCCATGTGTATGTGCCTATTATTATTGTTATTTGTAACATGAATTAATGGTTGTTAATTTATGTACACCCTTTTTTTATTTTAATTTATTTAAAATAAAAATTACGCAAAAAAACATTTTTCCACTCAAATTTTGTCTTCTCGATGTTTATTTACTTTTAAGTTTTAAAACAATATATTTCTATCTATTATTAAAATTTAGATGTTTGTTTTAACAATTATATGGTGTTTTTGTCGATTTGTATATATATATATATATATATTATAGTTAATATTTTTGCACCTTCCAAATGGAAATAAATCACATTTTCTTTGCTAACTTAAAAAATTAATCACTTAAGACTCTTAGTTTAATTGTTTACATTATTTTAGATAGTCATAATAATATTATATGCACAGAAACTGTACACAAAATTTATGCATAAACTGATGTGACAAATGTCATATGTTGAAACTGTCATATCAGTGTCATTAAGATAAAATATTTTATCTCCACAATTTGATTCCCGTAAAAGAAGACTAACTGATGTGGTAGTTTTGACATATGACATTTGTCACATCACTGCCACATCAGTTTATGCATAAATTTTGTGCATAATTTATGTGCATATAACATTATTATTATATAATTTATTTGGTCAAGGTTACACTTAGTTCACTAGTAAAGAATGTCATTGGTAATCCTTTTTTCAGTCAATATATTTTACTAACGAAACTTAATAATGGATAGAAAAATATCGTTTTAATGTTAACAAGGCAAATCTTTGGTAGAAAAATATCGTTATGCCTTTAAAATAATTGAAACTAATTAGGGCTAAAGGGAATATCGAAATAATTTGTTCTCTAAGGTGAATTTTATTATTGTAAATGAAGTTCTAATTAAGAAAAACACTAAAACAGGGCCAAAAAAGTCTTTTCCTTAGTTTCGGCCCAATGTGAGACAAGGTGACAGGCCATGTTGGGCCTAAAATTTGTGGAATAATTTAGTGGTTCCAAAACTTTGAAACAGCTACTGGGAGAATGATTTTCAGCCCATATTTTCTGGGCATCGCGGCTACAAAATTTTCCCTATTTCGAAGGAAATTGTTACCACATTTTGGCTGTGTTGCCATTTCTGCAACCCTCCCTTTTCTGGAAAAGATGAAGAAAAATTTTCCCTTGTGAAAAATGCCCAATTTATTAATTTTATGGTACTTTTTTGTATATAGAAATTATCCTTCTGTTAATTATACTATATAAATTCTGTAATACATACATTTTTTATGCTCATAATTAAATGAAAGTGAATAAAATGCCATTTTAAGAGACTCTGCATTTTTGTATTATTATGAGACGTTATCTGCAGAAGATTCTTTCCCAGATCATAAAATAATATCAGAATTCAGAAAATTTATTCCAAAAATGGAAAACATTCACAAAAAACTTATTGAAATTAATGACCATTAATTCCTAAAATCATCACTTATTGAAATGCTTCTTCTTATTTATTGTACTGTAAATGTATATGTGTATATATAACTTTTACAGCTAGAACTTGACAAGAGTCAGAATTCTATTAAAGGAAACAAAAGCAAGAAATTGAGTAAGTAACTCCAAATCTCTGAGTAAGGCAGTAGCAAGAATGCGAGATATAGATAGTAAGCTATCTGATTTTCACCAAATGAGGCTCTGAATTTGAGGGGATAAATGCACTAAAAAATTTAATACAAAAACTTATATCTTTAAAAAGTGATTGAGGCTTGGCACAGTTATCATCATACCAATGTCATGCTAGTGCCACTGTTACACTCCCACCAAACTTTCTGAATCACAGTCATATACAGCAACGATACCAGATACAAAAGACAAACTCTTTCTCTTTATCTTGCCTTTCATTACAGAGAGAGTAATGGGACACATAAATGCAGAGACACTGTATCAGAGACCTCTGCACATTAGGTGAGAAATTGTCTTTTATTTCTATTGTTGGTTCTGGGTTTGTCAGGTTATACTGACAAAAAGTTGGTAACATTGGGACTGAATGCTTTTTTACTTTTTATTGATCATGTTGTTCATGTTTCTGGGTTTTTAAGTGATATTTCGAAGATAACATATAACTAGGAGCTCATCATTTTCTTTGATATATATTTCACTGGCAGGCGATAGTCTTTTCTCAGGCTTTAGGATCATGTTTCTGTGTAGTCTCTGAGGTTTTGATGCTACATCATGAGAGTATTTTTGTAAAATCTTTGTTCTATAGTTCATATCACTAAGAAGATATTATTTACATTGGATATACAATCTGGCTTTTGTTTTGAATCTTGGAACTTAAATTAGCCATTTTTAACTTATCATATCCTATGTCTTTCATGTATTTTGTCAATATGAGATTTGATTAAAGATACTACAATTTTGTTTATGCGAGTTTTCATGATTTTATTGGCTTGTATGGTTTTTCTGATGAAGAAATTAAAATGACTCTGTTGTCAGGTTTTGGATCTGTTCCTTCATTTATAACATTAAGTTTTCTGTAATTTTTTTATCATAATCATGTTATGGAAATAGAATTTGGAAAATCAATTCAACTTTTAAAGATTGTTTTGATAACATTCATTTTTTTGTTGGTTCATTCAATCATTTTTTATTTTTGCAACAAAATTCATGTCATGAATGGAATTATTTATAAGTTTTTGCTGATCTTCATAAAGAAACATGATGATGGTGATGCCAGATTAGATGACTTTTCTTTTTCACTTTGTAGGTTTTTATCTTAAAAACGCTTTCTACTGAGAGCCTCTTGAAATTGTTCTTCAATCATTATCTGAGTTTTATTATGATGCCCATCAGCTCTAGTATGGGAGATGAACTGAAATTTCCGCAGAGATGGGATTTTAGGAGAAAAGATGAGAGCTTCGATTCTTCAAACAATAACTCAAAATCAAATTCCATCAGTGAGTCTGTCCTCAAGGACTATGATTATGATGAAACTAACAATAATACTAGCAAACTTCAACAGAACTTAGATAATGATTCTGGTTTTGAGGATCAATTTCGTTATGATAAAATTGAAGAAAAGAAAGTCAAAAGAAGTAAAAAAAAGGATTGTTGTGAACAAGTCAATAGAAAGAAAAGTAAAACTAGTGCTTATGTTCTTGGTGCAACCAGTGATGTTAAGAGTTTCACAGAGGCCTTATTAGAGGATCTTAAAGCTACAAGAGAAAATTTGTTTACATGGATGAGGGAAGAGATAAATAAAATGATAGCTGATGATACTGCTCCTAGGAAAAGGAGGAGAAAAGGAGCTTCAAGAGGGAAGAAAGTCCAATCTTTGCAACAGAACGATTCTGAGAAAATGGAAGTTCAATCCCAGAAAAACTTTAAGAAGAACCTGAAATTGAAGCACCAAAAAACCACTGAGGAGGGAATGCAACAACAGAACAACTTTCAGGGCCAATCTATGGAGAGCTTTGTTAAAAATACCAAAGCAGCTGATGCTAATAATCACTGTCAAGTACTTGATGATCAGGTTGATGCTGGCAAAGCTACCGATTCCATGATATCAGAAGACAAGGCAAGAGAAGGGAGGTTAGCTTTAACTTCTAACTCCAACTTACAGTCCAGTTCTTCTGACCAATATGTCAAATTGCAGCATCCAAAGAGCGTTGTATTGGCCATACAAGCTCAAAACTACAATGATGGATCTTCAAAGAGGACTGTTGTCCGCACAAAAAGAGCTGATTCTAATAAACTCTGTCAAGTGCCCGAAGATAGAACTGGTTACAGCATATCTATGGCATCTTGCGAAAAGGACAAAGCAACAAAGTTGAGATTACCCGTTGAGCAAAATTATAGACACAACTCCTCCTCCTCCTCAATGTATTCAACATTACCTACATTCTTAAGTGAGTCCCCGGCCTTGAATAGCAAGCTTGATACTTCCTTCTTGTGTAATCTTATTCAACCAAGAGTTGAAGGAAACAAAACCACAGTGAATTTGGAAAGAGCAAATCAAGTACTTGATTCTAGCACTTATTGTGGATATCTTCCAAGCATTCAACAAGAAGAACGAGGAGGTGATTTTTCTCAAATGGTTTCCAGAACTATGAGTCCTTTTGATCAGAATGGCATCCCAAGTTCAAGTACTGGAACTGGATACCCAGTCCCACTTCAACAGGGTATGGCCATGGGTATTGGTGGTTTAAGCAGTCCAGGCCAGTTCTATTTTGAAAATAATCCCCGAGAGAATTGCAACATGGTAGGTCTGAGAATGAATGGAGGAGCTATAACATTTTCTGGGGGAAACTATGAATTATCAGATCATTTAGTTGCTGACAACCTCTACAGCCATCTAAATTATAAAGCTGATAGTAGATTTTTGCCCTATCAAATCCCAAGCAATAGAGATGGTTTTCTGTTCCCCAAGTAGTTCAACCGGGTTTGAATAATGAGGCATGAACCAAGATTCTATACCAAAAATTTTAATTCAAATGGTGCTTATGATGCCTTGCTCTTTTATTGTTGTTTATGCGATTCAATTTTTGAGACTTTCCCTCACATTTATACACATCTACACCCAATTTGTTTTCTGATCTAAGTCTCCAAATCTAGAATTTGTTTCTCAATCAAACCAATGACCCCACGCTTATCTAGTTCTCGGAATATGGGCATTAGGACCTCCATAAGTCCTAGTGTAACTCTCCCATTCCAAAAACTAGTTCAAGAGGTAAAGACCCTCACACTTATATATCCATACCCAATTTGTTTCCTAAACAACGTGAGATTCTCGAAAAGTTTGATATTTAACTATCGTCCACAAGATTATGTCAGAACTGTTTTGATTGAGAAGTGGGAATACTCATTCCTTTTTCTGGGAATCTGCCTTTTATTATTGTGTGGTATTTTTAGTTAGATTTTGATGGGTTGCCCTTCTGACATTTCTTTGTCATGTTCATCTGAACCACATCTCAAGTACCATTCAAAAACAATGAATCAGAGTTAAGTGCCCTTCTCCTTTTTGAATTTTATCTCATAAACCCTTTCGGCTGCATATATGCTTTAGCTACATTACAGAAATGAGTGCCTGCTGATATCAAATTAATTGCTTGTAGACAATATTCATGGTGCTTTCTGTCTTTCTTTATGTTCTGAAAGTAAATAGAATCCATTATAATGTTGCTAATTGACTAATTGAGTCTTGATTTCTAAAAATATCATAGGATTCTCTTCTTCCACCACTAAAACTTTGTCTGCCATTACTGGAGATAATATGACCAGAATCACGAAGAACTACTCAACCCTTCACAGGATCAACCATCAGAAGTCAACTTTTGTTGGTCATTGGCCTAAATCTTCATGTCGAAGCAAGAGTTTATGTTGCTCTGGACTGTTTAAATCTGACATTCCGGGTGCTTTTGCCCATGATCAACATCTGCCTTAAAGGGAAGATTATGTTCACCACCAAAGGTCACCCAAATGATTAAAACGATATAAGAATTATATTCCAATTTCCAGAATCATGTTCATTATTCTATCACCTCTTTTGATCCCAAAAATTGTGTTCAATATAAACCCATTATCTCCTTAAAGTAGAGGATACAAGCGACATGTTATATGCACATCAAGAGTCATGCTCCAGACCCCTCTACTGAAAGTTTGATTTAATGTAAACTCATTGTCAGCAGTAACAGACAAAATCAGCCAAGCTATTTGATGCCGAAACCTATATTATACCAAACAAATTAATTTATGTTAAAGTCTTATCTATTATGCTTATATACAACTCGTTTATATTATTTTTATTTAATGTAAAACCCTCTAATTTCCATCAATAACATGGCCGTTCATGTGTTCAGATCTTGCCCAATTGCCAAAAATCTGAATATTCTTGGCGTTTCAGCCACATGCTTGGTCCAAAATCGAAGGACAGAAGAACCGTTCCATGCGTTCCATGTCGAGGTAATAATTTACTGCGAGAGAGATATAAAACAATTCTAAAACGACTCATTGATAAACGATAATAGTAAAGAGTTGGGCAAGTAATGGAGTAAAAATTCTGGAGGAAGCAAATATTAATTAGCTATCTACATCATGGGAACCACATATAAAGGAACAAACTGTCATTGAAAAAAACCGGTAAAGATGGTAACTGCAGCGTATCCTTGTACAACGACGTCGTATGAAGTGCATTATCTGTTTTTTTGGTAAAGGTTTCCTCTGCCATGTCACATCAATAAAAGCAGTAGATCCACAGCAGCTCATTTATTAAAAAATATATTTTCAGCACTATAATTATGGTAATTGTTCTTTTTTTTCAATTTAATGCGGCTAGACAAAGATATTGTTGCCTTTATTATGGCTACTAAAGCAAGTGTTGGTTGCTTGTAGTTTCTCTATTTGTGCTTCCTGAACTTGTGCGTGTGATGCTGAGTGAAAGGGGACACTGAAGAGAAGAGTATTTCAAAGCCATGGATTTGAAGAGGCTAAGCTGGGTTTTCTTTCTGTTAGCTGTGATCTCACTGGTCTGTTATCCAGCTTGTGTGACCGCTGGTGACATAGTTCACGAAGACGATTTGGCTCCCAAGAAGCCAGGTTGTGAAAACGACTTCGTCTTGGTATGATATATTTTCTTGTTTGGGTGAAATCTCTGGCTCTTGCTCACTTTTTGTGTGTGTCATTTTTAGCTTTCCATTTATGGGTAGTTCCTTTTTTTGGCTAATTGGTGTCGTTTTTGAAGATAATGGTTACTGTCAGAAGAGCTGATTTGCTTAGTTTCTGATTTTAGTCTTACATTCGTTTAATTTGGAGTTAATGTTTGCTATTACATTTTTTGGATTTTATATTTTGATTATGTAAGTAAATGAAGATGGTAATTGGCAATAGTTTTACTTTTTCTGCATGTTTTTTGTTTATAAAAATTGTCTTGGTGTGATTCTGGGTTCAGCTACATGTCTGATATCTGTAATTCTTATTTTGTCTTTTGCGTCTTTTAGTTTTGAGAAAGTGTAAAAGTTGTTGGAGTGATAAATAATGACGAAAAATGTCTACTTTCTTTCGTTCATCATTGACTTTTACACTTCATTTCTTCCGTCTTCTCTCTCTTTTCTGGCTTGTAGATGATGTGGATTATGCATGCTTTTGTAACTTTTCTTTAGCTTTAAAATGGAATGAAAAGTATGATCTTGCCCTGTAAAACTTTTTTTTAAAAAATAATTTGACCCATTTTAAGGATGGAGCTTTGTTCAATGTTTTAGTGCAAAGTTGGTTTTTTTTTTTTTTTTTTGGGATTTTACAAAGTTTGGTCTGTAATTCCTGCTCTACCTCCTTTAGCTTCACGTTTGTGATGATTTTATTTATGCAATTTAATATAATCATACTTTTATCAGGTAAAAGTTCAAACTTGGATTGATGGTGTAGAGGATGAAGAATTTGTTGGTGTGGGTGCTAGATTTGGCACTACCATAGTTTCGAAGGAGAAAAAGGCACAGCATGACCACCTTACTCTTGCAGATCCTCGTGATTGTTGCAGCATGCCAAAGAAAAAGGTTTTCCCTTTCCAACTTCCTAAATATTTTCAATGCTGTTACTCATATTACTCACAGTGGAGAGAATGCAATAAATAATTATTGAATCAGTATGTCTTATCTTAATTTTGTTAGTATTCTAGAGATGTCATCATGGTTGATCGTGGCCACTGCAAATTCACAACAAAAGCAAATATCGCTGAGGCTGCTGGTGCTTCAGCTGTCCTTATCATAAATAACCAGAAAGGTAATCAGCATATTGTTTTTACCGCACAAGTATAAGCCAATGCTTCTTTAGTATCTTAGACAGTAATAATGACTTTATTGTATATCATACTATCTATATTTCTTGAATAAAAATGAAAGCCTCATTGGGACTATTCTCTCTTTACCATGGTTGTCAAATATAATTGCAGAATACCCTGCCAGGAGAAACAGATGAACTAGAATGCTGGCCTTCAGGATTCACCTTCAACATTTCTTCTTGCCTGAAAACTCATTTTTCTTATTCTTCCTCTGCAGAACTTTACAAGATGGTCTGTGACCCCCATGAAACTGATCTAGATATACGCATACCTGCTGTCATGCTTCCACAGGATGCAGGTGCCAGCTTGGAAAAGATGCTAATGAATAGTTCATCTGGTAAGTTCTTTCATGTGCTTCATGGTGTATGAAGCAAACAAAATTTATCCCTTAAGTTCATTTTGACCTTTTGTTTTGGATTTTTTTTGTTATTCTTCATCACAGTTCTAGCTACATCTTCATTGTATATTGTTTTGAAACTTCTAGTCAATGTCTTAAAGACATTGTCTTCTGAATTTTTGGTTTTCCAGTAGTGTCTGTACAGCTATATTCTCCAAGGCGACCACTAGTTGATGTAGCTGAAGTCTTTTTATGGTTAATGGCTGTTGGTACCATCTTGTGTGCATCTTATTGGTCTGCATGGAGTGCCAGAGAAGCAGCTTTAGAACAAGTCAAGCTTCTAAAGGTTTTCTTTATAGAGAATTTCAGCTAAATATGCTATTTTTATTTCAAAAATTGGTATTATAATATTCTTAGCCTATGAATGCTTGCTGATTTACAAACTTGTCTTATTCATATAGGATGATGTGGATGAAATTTCAGATGCCAAAGCTGTTGGTGGTATTGTGGACATCAACACAGCATCAGCTGTCCTGTTTGTTGTTTTTGCTTCATTCTTCTTGGTGGTGCTTTATAAACTTATGTCATACTGGTTCATTGAGCTCCTAGTCGTACTTTTTTGCATAGGTGGTGTAGAGGTATGGATTTCCCATTTCACTCAAACACTTGAACTTATACATGTATCTGCCATCTATCATATTCATGCATATGTAAAGAAATTGGTGTTGACTAACATGCACACTTGTGTTGAACATTAAACATGTAGGACACTAGTATACTTTGCTTGTTTGTATTAATTTTAATGTTGCAGTTTCTTCTGTATGCAGGGTTTGCAAACTTGTTTGGTTGCTTTATTATCAAGGTATCTATCTATTATTAAGATATCACTTTCAGCATTTATACAAATTTTGTATTTGAACACCCAAATAGCTAGAGTCTACTAAAGTTTTGTTATCTGCTAGTATGATGCTATAAACAAAAAACAAATGATTGAGCATATTAGTACGCATTCCATGCCTAAGGCAGGTTTTACTACATAAGTGTTTCTGGTAGGGGTGGATTCAAGCCAAGTTGAGCTTGAATTTGGGCTAGTTTGAGTTTGGCTCAACTTTTTCAAATCGAGTTGAGTTCAAGCTAAACTAGATTTGGTACCGCAATCGAGACAAAATTGACTAAAACATTATCGTTTTGATATGTATTGGTTAAAACAATGTTATTTTTTTCTTAATTAAGTCGACATTTTTTAAATTTGCAACTCGGTAAGCCGAATACCCCCAAGCTCAAGTTCGAGATCGAGCTCGACAATACAAAATCTTTAGGCTTGAGTTTGCCTGAGTATAACTTGTTTGAGCCGAGCTAGCAATTTAGCTCAAGCCAATTCGATTTGAATCCACCCGTAGTTTCTAGCTTAAATATATTGACTGATGTGGTGCTTCTTTTCTCTAAATAGAAGTTATGCCCCTTTGGTTTCTTCATAATGTTTTCAAAAGACGTGTACAGTCTTCTGCATTTTGTCATCAGCGTAAGCAATTAGGCAAACTCAATTCCAAGAGCCATGTTCCCTTGGTTTCTTCTCCTTTTTTTTTTTTTTTCCCAAAAAGCATGTACAATCTTCCAGTTTTGGTCATAGGCTTAAGCAATTTGGCAGTCTCTATTCCCAGTCTTCTCAACCACTTAAAATCTTAGATATGTTCCCCAAAAGTTGGCACATAGATATATTGTTTACTGGCTACAAGGGGCTGGCAGAATAGTGTTTTATTCCTAAGAAAGTGAAATCTCATCCCTTTGCCTTGAACTAGACAGCTATCCTTATTCATGATTATCATATCTTTCTTTATTTGTACATTATATTTTACTGTCTTTATTTATCCCAAATTTGGTGTACAATGAAAAATGTCATTGAACCTGTTGTGCCGTTTTAGTTAACAGCTGTGAAGATTTTGTTAAATTATAGGTGCAGAATGGTTTGATGGCCTATTTTTAGATGTGTTTTTGTAGCTTGGATATGCTTTCTTGTCACATTATCTTTCAATTTTGTGGCCTTCAATAGAGTTTTTTTAAGGTTTAGAAATATATGTACACAATCTTTCACAGGTGGTTCAAACATGCTGGCGAGTCATTCATCAAAGTACCTTTCTTTGGAGCTATCTCATTCCTTACTCTGGCTGTTTTTCCATTCTGCATAACATTTGCTGTTATTTGGGCTGTTTATCGCAAGTCCTGTTTCGGCTGGATAGGTCAAGATATACTTGTAAGTATATACTTCCTTATCTCTCCTGATGATAAATTTTTTCTGGGAAGGGGTGGATTGGGGTTACTATTAGTTTTGTCAAATGGTCATGGGAACTCTTTGTTGCATTTGGAGCTTCTACATTAGCTACTATTAAGAGGTTGCAAGCAGACTATGAATTATTTCAAAATAAAGAAAAATTGGTCTTTTTGTAAATTGCAGTGCAGTAGTCTTATACACGATGATTGAACCTGTATTAAGAATAACTGAATTAGCCAGAAATACTGAAAACTCCATTACATCCTGTAAATGAAATGGTTACAATATTCTTCATGATTATGTGTAGTCATTTAATCTCTTGTGGTTTTCTTTAGACAATTTCTGGTCTTAAGAATTTGCAACCCTGTCTGATGCACCTCAGTTAATATATAAAGCAATTAATTACCTATAAGCCCCATGACTTAACAACTATTTTATCTTGTGGATTCACTTTTTTTTTCATCATCATTGCTCCAAATGCCGGAAGATTTACCCAGCCCTTTAATTTTACTGAAGTATGCTTGCTGCTGGCTATATGATTTTACTATTCTTTTCCATACCACCACATCAATAATGTATTTTAATTATAAAGCTCAGCATCTTTAAAAGTGTATCTTATAAGTGCTCTTTGGTAAGATGGAGATGGATGAATTATGTGGTAGAATTTAACTAACATTCTTTTTTTTTTTTTTTTTTTCAATCAGGGCATTGCACTGATAATTACGGTTCTTCAAATTGTGCATGTACCTAATCTCAAGGTACTATTTTAAATTCATCTGGCACATGGGTGGGAAATGTCTGAATGTTGGACAATAGGGTTTTGTTTGATCAATGCTCATAATCTCTATATTTTGGTGATTTGTTATTGACTAATTCATGTTGAATTTAAGATAAAATTGACACCATTTCCTCTTAGCTATATTCTGAGCGGTTGTTAATCAGGTGGGTACAGTTCTGCTCAGTTGCGCTTTCTTGTATGACATTTTTTGGGTGTTTGTTTCCAAGAAGCTGTTTCATGAAAGTGTGATGATTGTGGTAAATATTCCTCCTCATTTGACTTTATATCTAATTTTTGGCGTTGACTGTACTATGAACTTCCTAAAAAGGACAAACTTAAAATGCTGCAGTGCAATTTTAATTATTCATGCCTTTATATATATAGGTAGCTCGTGGCGATAAGAGTGGGGAGGATGGTATTCCAATGCTACTGAAGATTCCTCGCATGTTTGACCCATGGGGTGGTTACAGTATCATAGGATTTGGAGACATCCTTTTACCTGGATTGGTGATAGCATTTTCACTCAGGTTTAAGTTCTTCCATCTTTCTTCACTTAGAAAGAGATTTGTTCAGATTGGTATTTATGCCTGTATGTACGAACATCTTTTTGATGTTTTGGTGTTTTTCATTTTCTTAAGGGTAAAAATTTTCCCTGCTGTTTACTTTTTTATTTTTATTTTTTTTGGGGTTGGCTTGTCTTCTAGATTTGACAGCATAAATCTTAATCATTTTGCTCTGGAGAAAGTACAGTTTTAAGAATAAATCACACTGAAAATATAAGTCCTTATCATGTCAAAGTCATCACTTGTAGATTGAGAATATCACAAATACCCCAAGGATTTTCTAGTATAACAACCCTAAGGTGTAATGGGATAAATATTTCCCCTCCCCCCCAGAATCACCATTAGCAGAAGTACTTGCAGAGAAATATTTGCATGGGACTGTCACACCACTTCACTTGGCTGACATGGTGAGACCATTCAATGATATAATGATGTGTCACAGCATATTTGTCAAATTTTCTCTTTCATCCAGCCATCACCATGTTTTATAAATAACTACTTATTATCATTCATTAATAACTACCCCTTAACTATAATTTAGTTCAAGAGCTATCAGATTGAGTTAGAATCATATCACAAACTATTATTCAAAACTGCAGTAAGTTCTGGTGTACTTTAGAAGTTCTGTTTTTCTCTTCTGGTCAACGATGATGTATTCTTCCTTTTTACTTCAAAGTGTTCTATTTGGTGACTATGGCTGGAAGATTCAGGAAAAGAAAATACGAAGTTCTATGGCAGCGTAGTCACTGTCCTAGAAATCTAAAGAGTGCGGGAGCCGATTAAATTTTATTTGTAACTTGAGCTTGTATTATTCAAGTATATGAATATTAAGGAAATAATTTTCTTCTTTTATATTTTCATTTTTTTTCCTGAGCATTCTTTGTGGTGAGTAGGCTCACAAAATAATCAGTGATTTATGCATAAAGAAACTGCAATATTAACCCAACCTTGCAGATATGATTGGCTGGCAAATAAAGTCTCCGAGCTGGATACTTCTTGTGGGCAATTTTTGCTTATGGTTTCGGTAAGAAACAATCAAATAATAATTTTTTTTTTTAAATGCATAATATGAATGCGATGTTATATTTATATTTCAGATTTTGACCTGTAATTTACCTTTTTTGTTTTACCCAATCTATGGTAGGTCTTCTCATTACATATGTGGCACTGAACTTGATGGATGGCCATGGACAACCAGCATTGCTCTACATTGTCCCCTTCACCCTAGGTAAAAATTACATTGGGTAAAAATCCCCAATGTAAATGGACTTGATGAGTTGATGTTTCCAGTAAATTAATGAAATTCCATGCTTTCCATCAGGAACTTTTCTTGCGTTGGGGAGGAAGAGAGGTGATCTCAAGGTTCTGTGGACAAGAGGAGAACCTGAAAGACCCTGCCCCCATGTCCAACTCCAGCATAGTCAAGAACTCAATGAATAAAAATAAAGCTTTTCTGTAATTATAATGTAGAGTTTGTAGTGTATGTCTAATCATTGGATACCAATGAAACAACTAAACCAGCCTGTCAAGCTTAGAAGGCATAACATGGGAAGTTATGTATCTGATAATATATTAAGCGTTATAATGATTTGTTTCCTGTAAAGATCTTCCTTTTCCAGTTTCATGCCTGCCTAAATTTTGCTGTCAATGTTCCTGTATCTTCATTTGTATTTCATGGATGAATCAAATTTGGGTTTAGTCTTCCAACATTAGGTATTCTCTTGGTTTAACTCAGGATGAGGACAAGCAGCCACATTCAATTTAAATAAGTTTAATTTAAATTGAAACAATTTTAGTTCATCAAGTTTTCTTTGAGATTAGTGTGCACGTTGAAGTTTAATTTGTCCGTGACTTTTTTATTGTGAAAATTCTTTTTCTTATTTAATGGTTTTAAAATTAGTAAAACATTAAAATTCATTTAAAATTGATGGGTTTGGATCACCTTCGGTCAAATCTATAATACTAATATTATTAGGAAATAAACAAATTAATTCTAAATGAAATTATTAATCTAAAACTCTAAATTATGAATCTAAATTATTTCGGATTATCTCTATGTTGTTTTCAAAGAGGGGAAGAATGGTTGGAAATGGCAGAGAGGATGAGGGCCCTATTGGGCTGGTTGTGGGGGTGTGTTTTGCAAAGAACAAGAGGAACAGTATGAGTTGTCAACCATTATTCATTCATAGTCCCCTTATTTTATACATAGATAAAAATAAAAGTATGTCTGTTTGGAGAATTCGGCTGCTTCACGTTTTGATGATAGTACTCCCACGTTTATACCTACACAGAGACTAAATAGTGTATACGTATTGTATACATTGTATTAGTTTTTATTTGAATTTATGTGTAACATCACTCTTTTATATATAGGAGTCGGTTTGAGGAGAATTGACATAAGCTCGGTTTAGTGTTCAATTCAAACATATTAAGATTAAATTAGAAAAATCAAATGTCTCATTAATATTTTTTTTAATATTTTTATTTTTTTGTTTTATGACTTTTTGTTTAATACTATTATTTATCAACTATAGTGAATTAGTGTAAATTCAAACCGAGAATCAATTTGAATTCACCAAGTAAATTCATATATAAATTAATTTTGCTATTTCATTCGGACAAATGGACCATGCCCATGTAACAATTATGTTACACATAGCCGTTAACCACGTGTTTACTCGAGGCTGTCACTGTCACAACGGTCACAAAAGGCTCATCTTTTCTCAGCCTTTGGATTTGTTTTGTTTGGCAAATTGGAATTTTATTTTGTGGTTGTGATTCACCAGCCGTTTGAAGAAATTCCCGTTACTTTACCTTTCAAAAAGAAAAGAAAAAAAATGGATACTTGAAATCACCATTTTACCCCCTGCAGTTTCATAAATGCCCTCAAACATTCTTAAAGATATAAAACAAATCACAACCGTCCAAACCCAGAAAGTGATTTGATATTGCCCCACGCCAGCTTCTCTCATGTGAACTCCAACGGCATGTTTGGCTTAAGACTAAAGGCCAAAAGACTTATTCCCACCTAAGGTATACTACCCTTTAATTTTTTTAAAACTCAAACACCTACTCACAACAAAATTTTTATTAAAAATTTTAGTTAAAGTTAGAGGTAAAATCATCATTTAACAAAAAAATTAAAATTTTATCATATTTTTCTCTTTTATATTTAAAAACTTATATTTTTCTCTCAATCTAAAGTTTGAAAAGTGGCAAAATCCCTCTAGGGTTTGTTTCCTTTTCTCCAGCTCCGATTTCTCTTTCTCTAGCCATCGACCATCCTCTCTTCTCCCCTTATCTCTCCTGCGGTCTCTCTACCTACCCTCTCTAGCCGTCTTTGGTCAGAGATGAAAGACTAATTGTCTTCCTCGGGACAAAGATAATCGGTCTTCATCAGAGAGATAAAGACGACGTGTCTTCATCTCTGATCGAAGATAGCCAGAGAGGCTAGGGAGAGAGACTAGAGGAGAGATAAGGGGGCAAGGGAGGACAACCGACGACTGAGAAAAGAAAAATCGATGTCAGAGGAAGAGGAATAAATCTTAGGGGGGTTTTGTTACTTTTCAAATCTTGAGCTGGGGGGAAATGTAAGTTTTTAAATACGAAGAAGAAAAATATGATGAAACTTTAATTTTTTATTAAATGACGATTTTATCTTTAATCTTAATTGAAATTTTTAACTAAAATTTAATTATGGATAGGTGTTTAAATTTTTAAAAATTAAAAGATAAAAAATTAAGTTTTTACTATATCTTAGGTGAGAACAAGTTTTTTGGCCAAAACTAGAAGGTCTCCACTATTCTCCCTAAAGTAACCCAACTAAACAAACGGGTTCTCCAACAAGCGGACCACCAAAAATTCTCACACATGACAAGTTATTCTAATTTGTAAATGGATTTGAATTAAACTGAATTTAAATATGTCTTAATAAGGATTATTTGAATTAATTGAAAAGGTTATTAGAAGGGTCTCAATTTCAAATCATACTTAAATTAAAATATTTAATTATTTAATTTAATTAAAATTGAATGGAAATTGAACTGATTTGGTTGAGATGCAACCCTAATTCTGATTGGGTGATGATAATCAAATGGGCCAGAACAGCTAATCAAAAGCTTTCACAATTTCAAAAGCTTAAATTTGAAAAATCACAAAAAAAGGAAAAGTTGAGCACATTTATTATATTATGACACTCTGATGAAGATAAGGCTGAAGGGACACTGAACCAACCAGTGTCTGTCAGCATCCCTCTGCCCTTTCCAGAACGATCTTCCAAACCCTAATCCAACCCTTAATAATGATGCGTCTACATTAATCTAAATTTAAAAAAACACATTAAAGCAAATCAATGATGAAAATAATAAAAAATTTATGACAGCCAGCTTTGTCTTTTGGCCACAAAATATAATGCTTAATAGTGACACAAACACAACCCATCTATAAATCCATCTTTTCTATTTCACTTTCTTATTACTACTACTACTATTACAACAACAACAGCTTGCACAGACTAGGGTTGTCTTGTTTCTTCATAGAGAGGGAATCTTTTGAGTTTTTGGAGAGGTTGCAATGGAGGGCAAAGAGGAGGATGTTAAGCTCGGAGCTAACAAGTTCGCTGAGAGGCAGCCGATTGGGACGTCAGCTCAGACTGACAAAGACTACAAGGAGCCACCACCAGCTCCACTGTTTGAGCCTGGTGAGCTCAGGTCATGGTCTTTCTACAGAGCTGGTATTGCTGAGTTTATGGCCACCTTTTTGTTCCTTTACATCACTATATTGACTGTCATGGGCGTCTCTAAGTCCAACACCAAGTGTACCACAGTTGGTATCCAAGGTATTGCTTGGGCCTTTGGTGGTATGATCTTTGCCCTTGTTTACTGCACTGCGGGTATATCAGGTTAGTAGATGATCAAAGTTCGTTTCTCTGTTAATTTTTGAGGGGAAAAAAGTTATCTTTAATGGGTTTTGTTAACTAGATCTGTTTGTTTTGGTGTTATAACAGGAGGACACATCAACCCAGCTGTGACTTTCGGTCTACTTTTGGCTAGGAAGCTATCCCTCACGAGGGCTGTTTTCTACATGATCATGCAATGCCTCGGTGCCATCTGTGGTGCTGGTGTTGTGAAGGGCTTTGAAGGTTCTGGAAACTATGAAAGGTTGCGTGGTGGAGCCAACTTTGTGAACCATGGCTACACCAAGGGTGATGGTCTTGGTGCTGAGATTGTTGGCACCTTTCTTCTTGTCTACACTGTCTTCTCTGCAACTGATGCCAAGAGAAATGCCAGAGACTCTCATGTCCCTGTATGTACCACTTTTACCATTTTCTACGTTGCTTTTATTTCGTTTCTGTTCATCAATATATCTAGGTCCTTTGATAAATTATGAGTTAAATTTTCATGCTTTAGACCTATTTCAAGTAAGATTTTGATGCTGGCAATTTACTTAGTAAAAGGGTTCAGTTTTAGATTCCTTTTTCAGTAATTTTGGCCGATGACATGAACGGAATCCTGAAATCTTAGTATCAAGGAACAGTTTGATACTTTGATTCCTCCAAATCCCTTCTTTATCTTGCCTTGGTCTTTCATGGAAATTTGGTTGGATTCTCTGGCTTCTATTGAATCCTTAAAAGAAAACTAGGGAAAACCCGAAGTGGGTTCTGGTTTACCAAACCGCTACTTGGTTCTGTGACTAGTAAAGAGTCTTGCTTGTATGGTGAATGGTTTCTTCCTGTCTGTAAAAATCAGCTTTAGGTAGGCGTAGGGCAGCTAGCAACTTCTTTCTCATCTCTCATGATGATGCTACCACGTGCTTTGTCTGGTCCTTTGTGTGATGTGTAAAGTGCCTTCTTTCTTACCCCTCCCATGGGGGTGGGACCTTCCACACCCACATCGAGAAAAACATTTTTTTAAAGTCTTAAGCAAGGAATCCCATCCCCTCATGGCTGTCTTTTTTAACAAGAGAGATAGTGAAAGAACAGTATGGTGTGGTCCTCCACCGCAAATAGAATTTAGAATTTGTGAGCATAATTTACACTTTTGTTTATTTTTTTACTGTGATTCTTTTGCAGATTCTGGCTCCTCTCCCCATCGGGTTCGCAGTGTTCTTGGTCCATTTGGCCACCATCCCAATTACCGGCACTGGCATCAACCCAGCCAGGAGTCTTGGAGCTGCCATCATCTTCAACAAAGATCTTGCATGGGATGACCAGGTAAATGAATTTTAATCCCGTCTTTCAAAAACATTTATTGCTTGGCCTTGTATTCATGAACTCAAATTTGTGTGTGTGAATTGCAGTGGATCTTCTGGGTCGGACCTTTCATTGGAGCTGCACTGGCGGCTGTGTACCACCAGATAGTCATCAGGGCAATTCCTTTCAAGAGCAGGGGTTAAGTTTGTCGTCCTATGTAATTTGTCAGCTTCATTTTCTCGTGGTGTTGTGTGTGTGTTTTGTGCATTTGGTTGTGTTCAGAGACGTGTGTAAATTATCTAGTACTGCTGTATTAAGGTTGTGACTATCTCAATGGATTCTTTTTAAGTTTTTAATTTATTTTCTGTTTTTCTCTTGGGTTCCCTTCCTTGGCAACATTATTGCCTAATGAGTATTCAAACTAAATTTGAATTAAATGTTCAAAGCTCTAGTTTGACAATACCGTTTGCATCCATTAGTGATTCATCTTTATGATATTGCTATTTATATCATTACTGTTGATTTTTCAATTTTTATTGTTTATCGGATTGAGTTTGAATTTATCGATAAATTGAGTTTAAATTGATTTTGTTTTTGGTTGGAGTCCATCCCAGTTGAGGTCAATTGATTAAGATGGTTAGTTGAGCTTGGGGCCTACTGGTTAAGGTCTCTGTTAGGCCCATGTAACATCCTTATCTGTTGCAATTGCTTGTGGAATTTGTAAAAAATTATTATTTGTATTATAATTATTAATATTTTACGAAATGTGGTACGTGATTTTTTACAATATGGTCTGTAAAATAATTTATATTATAAAATATATTAAATTAATATAATATAATGAATATATTTTATAATATGATTTATATTATTAATATATATTTAGAAAAATAATGTAATTAAAGTTTATATGAATAAATTTAAAATTTTAAGGGTATTTGTAATAAATTAAATTAATTTGTTTACTATATCCACGTTTAGAAAGTGTTTTGAGTTATAGAGCTTTGAGCGTCTGGTTTTGTATATTGTTTGAAGTTCGTGTTAAAGCGAGGATCTCACTTCTTAGTCTTGCGATAGTGAAAGAAACTCTTGTCATTCTCTTGTTGCGATTAAAATCTTTGCTTGGAACGGGTTAAACCCGAGAATAATTCATGCAAACCCGGAAACATGAAAATAATTGCGGGCCAGATACAATTCCTTGGTTTGGAGGTCTGGAATGGTTTGCATGTGCCATAAGATTTAACTGGATAGTCCAATTATAGGGTCGAGTTTTTGCATGACATTAGAACTCAGTGGGTTATGATTGATTAATTATGTTTCTAATGGAAAATTAATTACTACAAATTGTTGCATGCATTGGCTCCTGCAACTTTGATCTAAAGTGGAAAGTATTTATGAGGAAGATTTCTTCGTTTTCAAACAGTGTGCTTGGTGTTTTAACTAAAAAAAATAATTTTTTTTCTAACCATCGGTGAAAAAAAAAAAAAATCTTCTTTATCTGCCAAGTGCCAAATGGGTCTAGAGATTTTGCATGTGTATATTTTTCATGATAAGTTCCATGCTGTCATCTGTTTGCATATGATCATAAATAGCCAGATGATATAAATGTTGTATCTTATTATTCTTCTGTGGTGAAGTTTATACTAAAAAACCTGTTCTTGATGTGTACAGTGTCTTTCAAGTCTTCCTGATTGTCGGGTTGGCATTTTTGGACTTTATGTCATCCTTACAGACATATGAGTTTCAAGTTTGGCAGCTAAGTTGGCATCTTTACTGCTGATCTGTAGTTAGGTATTGAATCTTAAGTTGGGAATTGCGCCCTTTCTTCTGTAATTTTTGAGATATAAATATGCCTTCCTGGTGGGGGAAGTCTTCATCCAAAGAAGAAAAGAAGAAGGCAACAAAGGAAAGTTTTATTGACACAATAAATCGCAAATTTAAGATTGCATCTGAGGAAAAATCCAAAAGTAGATCAGGAGGTGCTGGGAGACGATATAATGACGCTGTTTCAGAAAGGGGATCTCTATCCCGAGTGCCATCAAGATCAACATCACCTTCAACATATGTATCACGTTGCCAAAGTTTTGCAGAAAGGGCTGCTCAGCCACTTCTACTTCCAGCAGCTCATCTTGCTCGTCTTGGTTGCAGTGATTCTGGAATTAGTGCAGCAACAAAACCAAGATTTGACAGAAGTTCCAAAACATCACTGATTTTACCCCTCCTAGCATCTGGATGTGTCTCTAACAGGTTGGATCCTACTGATGCTGAGGGAGATTTAGAAGCTGCTTATTCTTGTGACAGCTCCAGTGATAGTGATTATCTACCAGATTCTCGTCTCCTTAGTCCCTTGACTTCTCTGCATCCACAAGCTGGAGGGGCTGTCAATGAGTCTCGTAATGGCCGGCCTAATGATGTGAAACAACAAAGCCATCGATTGCCCCTTCCGCCTATAACAATCTCTAATACTTCTCCTTTTTCTCTCTCATGTTCAACTGCAACATCTCCATCAGTCCCCAGAAGTCCAGGCAGGGTAGAAAATCCAGTTAGCCCTGGTTCACACTGGCAGAAAGGAAGATTGCTGGGGAGAGGCACATTTGGACATGTCTACCTTGGTTTTAACAGGTCTGTTGGCGAAGTTGGTGTCTACTTAGCTCCTGTAGTAATTCGATATTTTATGTTCCCTTTTAATGAATTTTCAGCATTTCACTCATGTTACCATTGTTTTCTTCCACTTTGTTTTTGTTTTTGTTTTTTTTTTCCTGTTAGCAATACAAGAAATTAAAGGTAGTTTTGGTTCTTATTAAACGCATATGAGCATCAAGTTGATCCTTGTTTTATCCCATTGAACTTTAGATCGAAGATGTGCAGGGTTCAACATTGATGTTATCCTTCTGACAATATTTCGTAAAATTGAAGTTATAGACTACATTTTTACAAACTTAATGCATATCTTATATTCTGATTTTACTTTATCGTTTGGGCTTTGGTGAGAATTGTGAGATATGTGGCAAGTGAATTTATCAACTGTTGTTCATTTACCCTCTCTCTAGATTTTTTTTGGTAATTCCTTCTCCCTAGATTTTGCATATATGATTTTCTTATTATACTTTGTTCTTTGGGCTTTAGAGAAGCGGTGAGATGTGTGCTATGAAGGAGGTAACTCTATTTTCGGATGATGCAAAGTCAAAAGAAAGTGCACAAAAGCTGGGGCAAGTAAGGTTTTTTCTTTAATTATTTATTTTTTAATAAAAGTATTTTTCTGTCTCTTTTTTCTTGATTAATTTAAGTATTTGTTGGGCTAGAAGCAAGCTTTTTAGTTTGAAGAATTTATGGGTTCTTTTAGGGGCAACATTCTCCATTCTAATGATTTTTGACAGGAAATTGCAATGCTGAGTCGCTTAAGACATCCAAATATAGTGCGGTATTATGGATCCGAAACTGTAAGTTCCATATACTTTTCAGCTTTATTGCTGATAATATTTATTTAGAGTAGCTTCGAGCAGTAAATTTGTGAGAATTTGATCGTTGAAAAATTAGTTGGCTATGATTTTTCTCCTACATTTCTAAATCTTACAGGAAGTTCTGCTACTATACAAGTGTACCACTTTTGTACTTGATATGATTCAATTTACATTTTTGCATATGTCTCCAAATGCTTTAAACAAATAGGTTGTATTTGGTAGACCTTCATATAAGAATTGAATCAATTGCCTTGGATAATTTCTTTTGTTATGAACAGGTAGATGATAAACTTTATATATACTTGGAGTATGTGTCTGGTGGTTCCATTTATAAAATTCTCCAAGAATATGGTCAGCTTGGTGAAGATGCTATACGCAATTATACTCAACAGATCTTGTCTGGGCTTGAATATTTACATGCTAAGAACACTGTCCATGGGTTAGTGTTGTTGTTAATAATTCTTTGTTTTGGTTCTAGCAGAAGCAGCAGTTATCTGATTTTGATATTTATGTCAGCTAAGTGCTGATCATCTTGGATCTTTGTTGTGCTTATGGATTAGTTTTAATCTTGTCCAGAGACATCAAAGGAGCTAACATATTGGTAGACCCCAGTGGCCGTGTGAAATTAGCCTATTTTGGGATGGCAAAGCATGTAAGAAAATATTTTTAAAATCTCTGTGCTATTTTCACAACCAACAGTCATAAATGAGTAGATTATGGTACTACAATTGTATAACAAATAGAATTCTAATGACATTATTACATTTATTTGTCCTAGACTAGAAGAATGAGTGTTTCTGTCAGTAGAAATTTGATATTTCATCAAGTGAAGTATGTGGGGTTTATTCTAATATTGTTTATCTGAAGTGCAGATCACTGGGCAGTCTTGTCCTTTATCATTCAAGGGAAGCCCTTATTGGATGGCACCTGAGGTCAGAGTTGTTTTTACCATTATTCCCTTACTTCAAGATTTTCTTTGATGCATTATGAATATTTTAATTGCAATGATTATTCAGGTCATAAAGAATTCAAATGGTTGCAATCTTGCTGTTGATATATGGAGCCTTGGTTGTACTGTTTTGGAGATGGCGACCACCAAACCACCTTGGAGTCAGTATGAGGGGGTTAGTAAAATTTTCATAAAAAGAATTGACATGTTTTATTTTAAAATTTATGTGCTGGAATCTTAATTATTTTGCCAGTTTTCTTCAATTGTTAATTTATGTATCATACTGACGTTTCTTTTTATCATTTTGTGTATGTGCTTCTTTGAAGGTGGCCGCTCTGTTCAAGATAGGAAACAGTAAGGAACTCCCTGCTATTCCTGATCATCTCTCAGATGAAGCAAAGGACTTTGTGAGGCTCTGTTTGCAACGGAACGCAGCTTGTCGTCCTACAGCAGCTATGCTTTTAGAACACCCTTTTATTAAAAATGCTGCCCCATTGGCTAGGAACCCAGCTGTGACTTTCGGTCTGGTTTTGGCTAGGAAGCTATCCCGCACGAGGGCTGTTTTCTACATGATCATGCAATGCCTTGGTGCCATCTGTGGTGCTGGTGTTGTGAAGGGCTTTGAAGGTTCTGGAAACTATGAAAGGTTGCATGGTGAAGCCAACTTTGTGAACCATGGCTACGCCAAGGGTGATGGTGCTATGTGCTGCCATTCATGATAACTTGCCACTTAGTTACACTAGAGGGAGGTGGAACGTGGATTGACTTAGTCTACTTTAGTTATTTGTTTGTTCCGAATAATAAGCCACACTTAACTATACTAGCCGGAAGAGGAATGTGGATTGACTTAGTCTAATTTAAATAGTTGTTTATGCATGTATATTAAGTCACGAAAGCCATGAAATGTTAGTGGATAACTTTGCTTTCCTAATTCTTAGCATTATTATATTCTTCACAACACTATATTATATATAGTCGATAATATCTACGATAAAAGTAAAGTTTTAAAAGCCATTAACATTCCCTCTTACTTATCTTCATCTTCTTTACTCTCAAAATTCAATATATCAGTGGTATCAGAGCCAAGTTTCTACCATGGATACTCATGGTAAAACGAATGCCGAATTTTGCAATGAGGTCAACAAAATCTTAGCGTGACATGAATCAAGTTTTGATCAGGTTAATGCTGCCCTGCAAACAATGTTTATTGAGCTTTAAGCTCTACGAGCCTCCCGAAACTCACAAATTAGCCACATTGAAATTAACCCATTTTCCTAGAGAGAATCGTCACATTCCCCAAATGCTACTCACACTAACACTAGTAATGGCCACCATCACCAAAACCTCAAATTATCTTTCCCAAAGTTTAATGGCGAGGACCCAATTGGATGGGTCTACAAGGCAAAACAATATTTTAATTTCCAAAATATTGTACCTGGCCAATAAGTTCAGCTAACATCTTTCCATCTAGAAGGCATCACCCTACAATGACGTAAGTAGTTAACGAAATTTTGTGGGCCACTTACTTGGGATGAATTCACCAAGGCTATCATGCATCGATTTGGTTTAACTGATTACGAAGACTCATCGGAAGCTCTAACCCGATTTAAGCAGACCTCAACTATAGCAGCTTACCAAGAAGTTTTTGAAAAACTTTCCCACCAAGTTGACGATCTTCTTGAAAATTTTCTCATCGGTTGCTTTATTGTGGGGTTTCTAGATGACATTCACCTAGATGTAAAAATTAAGCAACCTCACTCCTTGACAGATGCAATCGGAGTCGCTAGGCTAATTGAGGAATGAAATCAATTACAAAAGAAACCAAACCAACTATTTCGCTCCTAACCAGCTTTATTGGCCCTAAAGGTCAACCGCAACCCAACAGCTGGCATAATGGGCCCCTTAGCAAATCGGCATGTGAATTCAAGTTCAAATAGTCCTCTAACAACATTCCGTTGAATCACCAATCAAGAGACATGAGAGAAGAGGTTATGTTACTATCGTGATAAGAAGTTCATTTCAAGCCATTGTTGCGAATGTCCACAATTGTTCATGATCAAAGACTCACCGCCTCCAAGTTTAGAGGATAATAATAATGCTTGTCAAGAACCACAGTGTCTAGATGCAATGACTGAAATTTCCTTTCACGCAATTGTAGGAACCAATCATCCTCAAATAATACGTGTCTTAGGCAAACTAAAAAACAAAAATATAACTGTGCTCATAGATGGTGGTAGCACCCACAATTTCATTGATCGAACCATAGTTAGCAAATATAGGTTACTTATGATTCGAGACAAGAACTTTCAAGTTATGGTGGCCAATCAAGAGAAAATAGAATGTGTTGGGCAGTGTCAAGCACTCACCATCATTATCCAAGGTTATTCCATCACAACAGACTATTATGTTCTTTCCGTTGCAGCATGTCAATTGGTCTTAGGGGTACAATGGCTTGAGACTCTCGGACCTATCGAGACGGATTACAAGCAATTAACCATGACCTTCAAAGTTGGAGGGGTTCTCCACACTTTCCAAGGATTGAAGCATGCTGACATTGAACCTTTAACAAACAAAGAACTTAATAGCCTACAAGGTATTGAGCTTTTCTTCCAAATCACCCCATCTGTTAATGGCCCCTAACATAACTTACACCCAACATGATTCGTCTCCTCGCTGAGTTTTCCTAAGTATTTAAACCACTTACTAGCTTACCTCCAAAGCGATTGCATGACCATCGAATTCCATTGCAGTCAAATACGAAACCTATGACTGTGAGACCATATTGATACCCTTATTACCAGAAGACTAAAATAGAAAAATGGTGAAGTAGCTTCTACAGTCTGGCTTGATAAGGCCCAGTAATAGCCCATTTTCATCACCAGTTCTATTAGTTAAAAAGGCCGATGATGATTGACAATTTTATGTAGACTACTGAACATTGAATAACATAACAGTCAAAGATAAATATCTAATTCCTATGATTGATGAGCTTCATAGAGCTAAATTCTTCCCTAAATTAGATCTATAGGTTGGTTATCATCAGATTCGAGTGCATGAAAAGGACATTTTGAAAATAGCTTTTTGAACACACGATGATTTTGAA
Source organism: Mangifera indica (assembly GCF_011075055.1). Lineage (NCBI taxonomy): Eukaryota > Viridiplantae > Streptophyta > Magnoliopsida > Sapindales > Anacardiaceae > Mangifera > Mangifera indica. Next base: position 1,474,273 of record NC_058139.1, on the reverse strand, counting down.
GCTGGTAATTTACTTAGTATAAGGGTTCAGTTTTAGATTCCTTTTTCAGTCATTTTGGCCTATGACATAAGCGGAATCCTGAAATCTTAGTATCAAGGAACAGTTTGATACGTTGATTCCTCAAAATCCCTTCTTTATCTTACCTTGGTTGGTCTTTCATGGAAATTTGGTTGGATTCTCTGGCCTCTATTGAATCCTTAAAATAAAACTAGGGGAAAACTGAAGTGGGTTCTTTACCAAACTCTACTTGGTTATGTGACTGTTAAAGAGCCTTGTTGGAATAGTGAATGGTTTCTTCCTATCCGTAAAAATAAGCTTTAGGTAGGCGTAGGGCGGCTAGTCACTTCTTTCTCATCTCTCACGACGATGCCACCACGTGCTTTGTCTGGTTATTTATGTGATGTGTAAAGTGCTTTCTTCTTACCCCTCTCATGGGGGTGGGACCTTCCACCTTAAGCAAGGTATTCCATCCCTACCATGGTTGTCTTTTTTAACAAAACAATTAGTGAAAGAACAGTCTGGTGTGGTCCTCAACTGCAAATAGAACTAAGAATTTGTGAGCATAATTTACATTTTGTTTTTTTTTTTACTGTGATTCTTTTGCAGTTGTGGCTCTTCTCTCCATCTGGTTCGCAGTGTTCTTGGTCCACTTGGGTAGCTTCCCAATTACCGGCACTGGCATTAGCCCAATCAGGAGTCTTGGAGCTGCCATCATCTTCAACAGAGATCTTGCATAGGATGACCAGGTAAATAAATTTTAATCCCGTCTTTCAAAAACATTTATTGTTTGGCCTTGTATTCATGTACTTAAATTTGTGTGTGAATTGTAGTGGATCTTCTGGGTCGGACCTTTCATTGGAGCTGCGCTGGCGGCTGAATACCACCAGATAGTCATCAGCGCTATTCCTTTCAAGAGCAGGGGTTAAGCTGGTCGTCTTATGTAATTTGCCAGCTTCATTTTCTCGTGGTGCTGTGTGTTTTGTGCATTTTGTTGTGTCCTGAGACATATGCAAATTATCAAGTACTGTTGTATTAAGGTTGTGACTATCTGAATGGATTTTTTCTTAGTTTTTAATTTATTTTATGTTTTTCTCTTGTTTCCTTGACAACATTATTGCCCGAAGACTAGAATATGTTCGAATTCGAACTAAATTTGAGTCAAATGTTTAAAACTTTAGTTTGACAATACGCTTTGCATCCATTAGTGATTCATCTTTACAATATTACTATTTATATCATTACTGTTGGTATTTCAAGTTTTATTGTCTGTCAGTTCGAGTTTGAATTTATCAGTGATTTGAGTTTAAATTGATTTTTTTTTTGTTAAGTCCATTCTGGTTGAGGTGGACTGGTTAAGGTGCGTAGTTGAGGCCCACTAGTTAAGGCTTTTGTTCGGCCCATGTAACAATCTTACCCATTGCAATTGCTTATGTAATTTACAGAAAATTATTATTTGTATTATAATTATCAATATTTTATGACATATGATACGTCTTTTACAATATAATATATGTGTAAAATAATTTATATTATAAAGTATATTAAATTAATATGATACAGTGAATGTATCTTACGATATAATACATATTCAAAAAAATAATATAATTAAAGTTTATATGAGAAAATTTAAAATTTTAAGAGTATTTATAATATTTTTTGAAATGATGATGAATCAAAAGATATGATATATATTACTAACATAAGTCAATACATAAGATATAATATTCGATACAAAAAATTAGAGTTTTAATACACAATATAATACGTAATTCAACTATTATGATTTATAATTTGACAACTATGATATAATAAATTTAATATTGTCAATGCACTGAATGACTTGAATATAAAATATTTAAAACTGAAATCTTTGTTTAGGTCAACTGAATTGAGATTTTATTTTGTTTGCGTAAACAACTCGAGTTGAAATAAATTTGAACATTCAATTGTAAATTAGTTGGGAAATTCAAATGAAATATAAAATTAAATTGATTTTTAAATGGAATTATAGTTCTTAACTTGTTAATTTTAATTTGATGGAGGGTGTTTGCATCACTAAAAGAATTCCTAACATACCACAAACAAAAAGATTTGTCTACTTAAAATATAAGTATCGATGATTTATTACGCGATTATGTAATTTTGAGTGGATGATACTATAATATTTAATTATATTATGATAAATTATGATTCGTTGCTAAATTAATAGAAAACATCAAATCGAATTTATAAAAATATTATTTACTTATTTCTGGAATTTTAATTAACATTCTAAATAAGTTAAATTCATTTTTTTATGTGGAAAAACAAAAATATTATTTAAGATAGTGTTATGTGTATAATCAATAAATATAAATTTGTACACAAATATAACACATTATTATATGATCAAATATTATTTTATTTTTAATTTAAAATCACTTTATTATATACTGACATATCATTATTTATAAATAAGTTTGTATAATTATTTATACATATAATTTTATTATATTTTTATATTTGAACTCAAACATTACTATTTTTCTTTTAAAATTTCAATAATTCAAGTCCAAATATTCAACAAAGAAAGTAATACATTAAATATACAACAATCGTAACGTATTAGCGAGGATAAAACAAAAATATATATATATATATATATATATATTTATTTATTTTATTTATTTAATTGATAGCTATACCTAAGGTGGGTATGGTCCAAATTACTCGAATTTGGAGCAAACAAGTCAATTCTAATTTTTTTTTTTTGAATTTGTGCTAATATCTATTTAAACTTTTTTTGGATTAACCCCAAATTGACTCCAATTTTTTTTTTTTTTTTTTGATTTGAGATAATATCCATTTAAGCTTTATTTGAATTAACACCAAATTGACTCCAACTCTTGCTAAACTTATACAACTTTTATATATAACATCTTGGCTCGATAAAAATATACCATTTATCAGTGTTTTTTTTGTGGATTTTATAACAAAAAATATATATTATTTTTAAATAATATAAGATATTCGTTCTTTGTATTTTGTTGACATAAAAATATACACATTAATTTATAATATTATTGATATGTCACCATGTGAATGTCATCACCATTGATTTTATTTCAAGAATAAGAAAAGAATTAGACCAAAGAAAGTCATAAGTGAGTTTTTTAGAAAATAGATTGAACACCACAAACTACCAAACCCATAAAATAAAGATAAGAAAGATTAAGACTTAAAAAGAGATGCGATGCGAAGTCAAGCCAATATGGGTTTAAAACGAAAAACAAGAAAATTGAAGCCCTAATGAGCAAAAAGCAAAAGATTAGGCTGCCAATTATAAAAAAATTATCAATTGCTTAAAGCAATAAAGGATAAATCATAAATGATGAAAATGGAATATATATTTGAGTAAAGTTGCCGTTAAAATAATAATAAAAAGAGAATATGATTCGCTACATCGTGTAGCATGATAACTCCATGACATCTCACTCGACCCGTTGACTAAAACAATTTACATTACACCTTAAGTGTCAATTCCACGGCTACGATTTGTTTTACTCGTACACCGTGCATCTCACGAGTGTCTTCTTAATTGTAATTAAGTCAATAATTAATCTATTAATTGCATCTTTCATTACAATTAACGCTTAAGACAACAAACAACTAAGTATTTGTCTCTTAAATTAAAAAATTAAAAAATTAATAATATTCACATAGACACTCTCTCTCTTTCTCTGAAAACTTTCCATCTTTCTCTCTCTGCATTTCTTCTGCTTTGGTCTAAGCCTTTTCAGTTTCTATTCGTTGTTGAAACTGGGGTTTTTTTTTTTTTTTTTGAGCTACAGATACACCGGTATACAGTAAGTAGTGTTAGATTTTTGTGTATTTGTTTTTTGAGATTTTTTAGAGTGAGTTTTAGCTCCAAAAAGTTGGTAAATTTAGAGATTTAGAGGACTTGATTTCTCTGTTATTTCTGGGTATGTTGAGCTTGTTAAGTTTTGTTTAATGAGTTTGGAGAGTGTTATTTGATATTTTGCTGCGTAATTTTGGATTAATTTTGTGTCTCGAGATATGGGATATTGTTTTTAGGTGGGTTATTAAATTGGAGTGATTTTGTTATGTGTTTTCTGAGAAATGGATTTTGTTTCGATTAGGTTTATCTTATTGATTTTATTTGAATGTTTGTTTTGGTTGACATGTGAGTGAATGAGTTTATAGATCTACGTTTAGAAAGTGTTTTGAGTTCTAGAGCTTTGAGCGTCTGGTTTTGTATATTGTTTGAAGTTCGTGTTAAAGCGAGGATCTCACTTCTTAGTCTTGCGGTAGTGAAACAAACTCTTTTGATTCTCTTGTTGCGATTAAAATCTTTGCTTGCAACGGGTTAAACCTGAGAATTATTCATGCAAACCCGGAAACATAAAAATAATTGCAGGTCAGATAGAATTTCTTAGTTTGGAGATCTGGGATGGTTTACATGTGCCATATGATTTAACCGGATAGTCCAATTATAGGATCGAGTTTTTGCATGACATTAGAACTCAGTGGGTTATGATTGATTAATTATGTTTCTAATGGAAAATTAATTACTACAAATTGTTGCATGCATTGGCTCCTGTAACTTTGATCTAAAGTGGAAAGTATTTATGAGGAAGATTTCTTTGTTTTCAAAGAGTGTGCTTGGTGTTTTAACTAAAAAAATAATTATTTTTCTAAGCATCGGTGAAAAAAAAAAAAAAACTTCTTTATCTGCCAAGTGCCAAACAGGTCTAGAGATTTTGCATGTGTATATTTTTTATGATAAGTTCCATACTGTCATCTGTTTGCATATGATCATAAATAGCCAGATCATATAAAAGTTGTATCTTATTATTCTTCTGTGCTAGAGGTTACACTAAAGAACCTGTTCTTGATGTGAACAGTTTCTTTCAAGTCTCCTTGATTCTCGGGTTGGCATTTTTGGACTTTATGTCATCCTTACAGACATATGAGTATCAAGTTTGGCAGCTAAGTTGGCATCTTTACTGCTGATCTGTAGTTAGGTATTGAATCTTAAGTTGGGAATTGCGCCCTTTTTTCTGTAATTTTTGAGATATAAATATGCCTTCATGGTGGGGGAAGTCTTCATCCAAAGAAGAAAAGAAGAAGGCAGCAAAGGAAAGTTTTATTGACACAATAAATCGCAAATTTAAGATTGCATCTGAAGAAAAATCCAGAAGTAGATCAGGAGGTGCTGGGAGACGATATAATGATGCTGTTTCAGAAAGGGGATCTCTATCCCGAGTGCCATCAAGATCACCATCACCTTCAACATATGTATCACGTTGCCAAAGTTTTGCAGAAAGGCCTGCTCAGCCACTTCCACTTCCAGCGGCTCATCTTGCTAGTCTTGGGTGCAGTGATTCTGGAATTAGTGCAGCAACAAAACCAAGATTTGACAGAAGTTCCAAAACATCACTGATTTTACCCCTCCCAGCACCTGGATGTGTCCCTAACAGGTTGGATCCTGCTGATGCTGAGGGAGATTTAGCAGCTGCTTATTCTTGTGACAGCTCCAGTGATAGTGATTATCCACCAGATTCTCGTCTCGTTAGTCCCTTGACATCTGACTATGAAAATGGAACCAGAACTGCCTCGACCAGCCCTTCAAGGTGAGTTTCTATCCATGTCACTAGAAATTATTGTATTATTCATGGGTGATCTCTCTCTCCAGGACTGTTTCATATCTGATGAACCTTTTAAAAATTTTCCTGAAGTGTAATGCAAAAGGATAAATCCCCTGCAATCAATCAGAAGAACACTAAAGAGGCACTGAAGCCCTCTAGTCTTTTGTTCAATAACCAGACTCTTTCTACATCACCTAAGAAAAGACATCTGGGCTCCCATGTGCAAAGTTTACAAATTCCTTTTGCTGGTGCTCCATACAGTGCTCCAGATAGCTCAATATCAAGTCCTTCTACAAGTCCGATGAGGGCTTTCAGCACAGAACAGGATTTGAATGCTGGATTTTGGATAGGAAAGCCTCATTCAGATATAGCTTTACAAGGATCTGGACAATGTTCGAGTACAGCCTCAGGCCATAACTCTGGGCCTAACTCAGTAGGTGGGGATATGTCAGGTCAGCTATTTTGGCCACATAGCAGATGTAGCCCTGAGTGTTCTCCTATACCGAGCCCTAGAATGGCAAGCCCTGGTCCCAGTTCCAGAATACACAGTGGTGCTGTCACTCCTCTGCATCCACGAGCTGGAGGGGCTGTCAATGAGTCTCCTAATGGCCGGCCTGACGATGTGAAACAACAAAGCCATCGATTGCCCCTTCCGCCTATAACAATCTCTAATACTTGTCCTTTTTCTCCCTCATATTCAACTGCAACATCTCCATCAGTCCCCAGAAGTCCAGGCAGGGTAGAAAATCCAGTTAGCCCTGGTTCACGCTGGCAGAAAGGAAGATTGCTGGGGATAGGCACATTTGGACATGTCTACCTTGGTTTTAACAGGTCTGTTGGTGAAGGAGGTGTCTACTTAGCTCCTATAGTAATTCGATATTTTATGTTCCCTTTTAATGAATTCTCAGCATTTCACTCATGTCACCATTGTTTTCTTCCACTTTGTTTTTTTTTTTTTCACCTGTTAGCACTACAAGAAATTAAAGGTAGTTTTGGTTCTTATTAAACGCATGTGAGCATCAAGTTGATCCTTGTTTTATCCCATTGAACTTTAGATTGATGATGTGCAGGGTTCAACATTGATGTTATCCTTCTGACAATATTTCTTAAAATTGAAGTTATAGACTACATTTTTACAAACTTAATGCATATCTTATATTCTGATTTTACTTTATTGTTTGGGCTTTGGTGAGAGTTGTGAGATATGTGGCAAGTGAATTTATCAACTATTTTTCATTTACCCTCTCTCTAGACTTTTTTTTTTGGCAATTCCTTCTCTCTAGATTTTGCATAAATGATTTTCTTATTATACTTTGTTTTTTGGGCTTTAGAGAAAGTGGTGAGATGTGTGCTATGAAGGAGGTAACTCTATTTTCAGATGATGCAAAGTCAAAAGAAAGTGCACAACAGCTGGGGCAAGTAAGGTTTTTTCTTTAATTATTTATTTTTTAATAAAAGTATTTTTCTGTCTCTTTTTTCTTGATCAATTTAAGTATTTGTTGGGCAAGAAGCAAGCTTTTTAGTTTGAAGAATATATGGGTTCTTTTAGGGGCAACATTCTCCATTTTAATGATTTTTGACAGGAAATTGCAATGCTGAGTCGCTTAAGACATCCAAATATAGTGCGGTATTATGGATCCGAAACTGTAAGTTCCATATACTTTTCAGCTTTATTGCTGATAATATTTATTTAGAGTAGCTTCGAGCAGTAAATTTGTGAGAATTTGATTGTTGAAAAATTAGTTGGCTATGATTTTTCTCCCACATTTCTAAATCTTACAGGAAGTTCTGCTACTATACAAGTGTAGCACTTTTGTACTTGATATGATTCAATTTACGTTTTTGCATATGTCTCCAAATGCTTTAAACAAATAGGTTGTATTTGGTAGACCTTCATATAAGAATTGAATCAATTGCCTTGGATCATTTCTTTTGTTATGAACAGGTGGATGACAAGCCTTATATATATTTGGAGTATGTGTCGGGTGGTTCCATTTATAAAATTCTCCAAGAATATGGTCAGCTTGGTGAAAATGCTATACGCAGTTATACTCAACAGATCTTGTCTGGGCTTGAATATTTACATGCTAAGAACACTGTCCATAGGTTAGTGTTGTTGTTAATAATTCTTTGTTTTGGTTATAGCAGAAGCAGCAGTTATCTGATTTTGATATTTATGTCAGCTAAGTGCTGATCATCTTGGATCTTTATTGTGCTTATGGATTAGTTTTAATCTTGTCCAGAGACATCAAAGGAGCTAATATATTGGTAGACCCCAGTGGCCGTGTGAAATTAGCTGATTTTGGGATGGCAAAGCATGTAAGAAAATATTTTTGAAATCTCTGTGCTATTTTCACAACCAACAGTCGTAAATGAGTATACGATGGTACTACAATTGTATAACAAATAGAATTCTAATGATATTATTACATTTATTTGTCCTAGACTAGAAGAATGAGTGTATCTGTCAGTAGAAATTTGATATTTCACCAAGTGAAGTATGTGGGGTTTATTCTAATATCGTTTATCTGAATTGCAGATCACTGGGCAGTCTTGTCCTTTATCATTCAAGGGAAGTCCTTATTGGATGGCACCTGAGGTCAGAGTTGCTTTTACTATTATTCCCTTACTTTAAGATTTTCTTTGATGCATTATGAATATTTTAATTGCATTGGTTATTCAGGTCATAAAAAATTCAAATGGTTGCAATCTTGCTGTTGATATTTGGAGCCTTGGTTGTACTGTTTTGGAGATGGCGACCACCAAACCACCGTGGAGTCAGTATGAGGGGGTTAGTAAAATTTTCGTGCAAAGTATTGACATGTTTTATTTTTGTGTGCTGGAATCTAATGTTTTTAAAACCGGACTGGTGATCGAACCAGCTGTCTCACTAGTTTATGGTTCAATCGGTTTGATCAATTCGACCGGTTTGATCGATTCAAGTTATTATCAAATTATAATAAATAAATTTTACTTAAAAATTTGTAAAAAATAAAATCAATCAAGATATCCGCACCTATAGAGGTTATCCTTTTTAAGGAGTAACAATTATTTATTTGATTTCAATGAATCAATAAAAATAAAAAAAGTCTCAATCTCATGATACAAAAAAAAATATAATTTTGTAAATTATTATCTGTAGAAGACATTTCAATGGATATGAAATACTTTTTTAAAATTTTTTTTTTGAACTTATTTTTCCTTACAAATATTTAGAAATTCATACAATTTAATAAAAAATAATCAAATTACTAAAAATAATTAAAATAAAAAAAAAACTCAAAATTTTGGTCAAAGCCGGTCAAAAACCGAGATTGACTGAGCTAATAGAAAAACTGGTTTTTAATATTAACCAGACCGGACTTGGGGCCGGTTCCCAGTCCGGTCCGGTTTTAAAATCATTGCTGGAATCTAAATTATTTTGCCAGTTTTCTTCAATTGTTAATTTATGTATCATACTTACATTTCTTTTTATCATTTTGTCTATGTGCTTCTTTGAAGGTGGCCGCTATGTTCAAGATAGGAAACAGTAAGGAACTCCCTGCTATTCCTGATCATCTCTCAGATGAAGCAAAGAACTTTGTGAGGCTCTGTTTGCAACGGAATGCAGCTTGTCGTCCTACAGCAGCTATGCTTTTAGAGCACCCTTTTATTAAAAATGCTGCCCCATTGGAAAGACCCATTTTCTGTGGTGAGCCTGCAGATGCAATACCTCCAGTTACAAATGCAATGAAAATTCCGGTATAAACATGGACTATTTTCTTTTAAATATGACATGGGAACAAATTTTATTATTTTCTGTAATTTTTTGGTTCCTTAGTAGTTTGATTTGTTCTCCTTCATTATTTATTTTACTTCAAAATAGTGATGATTTATAATTATTTATTTCCATCTTTATCTAGACTAGAATTTTACAAGTTATTTCATAACGATAAAAAAATGTTTCAAGTTATTTAGAGTAATCTATCATATTTCTTCAGTTTTTTTTTTTTCGATTTATCTTATCATGGATTTGATTGCCCATCACTTGGTGATTCAAGTTGCTCCATTAATTTTGAGAATCTAAATAACCTAACCAGTTTAGGGAGACTAATTGAACTTAGAAACGCCGAGACTGTTAATTCCTGTAGATGACGTGTATGAGAAAATGATGATGGAAATCTTAAATACATTTATTTAATCATCTAAGTAATTAACATAAACAACAAACAAGTAATAAGATAATTCACATGTGCATTGCATGGTAAAATAGGAATAGGGTTTTAGACTGTCAACTTAATTTCAAACCTACTCAGAGACATGGATGCGATCTAAGCCATTATGCACTTGCAAGGATTGTAGATAAACTTCCTTTATTTTTCTACTTTAGCTGTTATTCCTTTCATGATTTTGTAATTGCTTGTTTGTGCTTTTGGTTCTTCTATTAGGGTGCTGGACAGGCCAGAAATCTTTCATGCTTAGACTCAGAAGGGACTAACTACCAGTCCAGGGGATTAAGAACTGGTTCAGGATCAAGGTTTTCTTCTTTCTCTTCTTGTACACACACACACACTCACACTCTTGTTTTGATGGCATGTACATGCTTGATGTGCTCATGAGCAGGTAGTATTTTCTTTCTCTGCTTTCTTTGTCACAGCAACAATTGAACCTTGATGAGTTCAGAAGTCCAATGGTTCACCGTTTTGCCTGGAGAATAAATTTTATTTTGTCTTGCATATAAGCTAAAGGCTTGGAAGCTTTTTAGCTTAAGAGTTATCAGAGTTTATTAGTTTCTAAGAAGAGTGTCACAAATGCATACATAGCAATAGTTTTAGTAGCTTTTGTTTAACATGGTACAATGAGGACCATGATGTCTTACTCTTAAGGAAGTTAATGCAATAAATTATATGATATGGTTGCCATCTGATATTTATTCTTTTTAAAGACAAGAGATTTATATTGTTTTTTTGGGGGATTTCTCTCACTTCTCTTCTATTAATCGCTTGGTGTGGTCTTCAGCTGTACTGTTCCAAAAATTATCTTTTGCTGTACTGAATTTTCTTTTTCCAATATGTTCTCCACATCAGTGAAGCGCATACTCCTTGGAATGTGTCATGTCCAGTTTCACCCATTGGGAGTCCACTTTTACATACAAGGTCACCACAGCATGCTAGTGGAAGGATGTCTTCCTCTCCAGTATCTAGCCCTCATACTGCATCTGGTGCATCCACTCCTCTCACTGGTGAGAGCGGTGCTATCCCATTTCATCACCACCAGCAACCAACAAACTACTTAAATGAAGGCATTGGAGTTGCCCCCAGATCCCAAAATAATTTCTACGCAAATGCTAGCAACCACCCCTATCAAGATCCTTGGCCTGAGTTGTTCCGAGGAATGCCACAAGCCTCTCGTGTTTTCAGGGAAGTTGTTTCATCTGATGGAGCAACTTCTGTAAATCAGTTTGGACGTCCTGGCAATGGAGACCTCAGGGAGTTCTATGATGGACGACCAGTCTTGGCTGATCACTTGTCTGAGCAAATCTTGAGAAATCATGCTAAGTTGAACCCTTCTGTTGACTTAAATCCAAGCTCATCAATGCTTGGTCGCAGTAATGGTTTGTAGTCTTGATTATTGCTCTGAGCATGTAAATTCCTGTTTGATGCTGGATGATGGTTTAGTCATAATCATTACAAGGAACACAAATCTGCATGAGGAAGAATCAAATGAAAAAGTTGGATTTTCTGGAAAACTCGAACAGCAGAAAAATGATTTCAGTATATAGTGGCTTTGGTGTTCTCAGTCAATCAGGTGAGTAGCTTATTCCATCCTGGCAGCTTGTATGTTTCTTCCAGTGTCCACTTAAATGATACAATGCGTATGTTTGGAACATTTTTTTCCCAAGAAGAGAGCTTGCAGATACAAGACGAGGAAGTTTGGTATTGTAAAGAACTGTATATTGTTATTACACTTGAAACAGAGAGGAGTTAGAAAAAAGAGCTATATTAAGCATTGGATTCATCTTTTTCCCCTTCCCCTCAACCAAACTTTGGGTGGAAGGATGGTGATGGGTTGTACAGAAGAATGCGTTGCACAATTTGTCTATCTAGATGGCAGAATCTGCCTGATATTTGCTGTTGTATTAAGCTTTTTGCTTTTTTCTTTCTCATCCTCGGCTAGCAGCAGCAGGCAGGCCTAAAATCTTGTCTTTCTGGCCGAAAGGCTGATATTATTGTATTTAGTTTATACTTGCATCCATTAAATTGAAGAACTTGTGGCGAAACAACTTTACATTTCAGCTTATATTGTATATTTCCTTCTTGTGTATTAATGGTGAAAAATATGATCATGTTCAATGTTGAACATAGGAAGAAAATGATGAAAAAGCAACATTTCTGTTTCTCTTTTACATCCATACTGTTATCAATGGATTGGAAGAGCAAAACATGAGTTTGTAGATGTTGAATAAGATGAACTCGAGATATCGAACAAGCCCTACTATATCAATACAGGGATCAACTAATAGATCGAAGCTTAGAAATTTTTAAGCCGGTCGAGGGACTATCATATGGCGTCTTACCTGGTGGCATTTTGGTCATTAAATCTGCAGAGATTTTATTCTTATTTCAAATATGGAAGTTCGTCAAATCGTTAATTGATAAATATTAGCATTAAATATTGTCGGTTCATCCAAATCATTGAAGTGACTGTACATATTAGTCTCTTCTGATATTCACAGGAATACAGAGGAGATGAGTGTTGCTCTGGAACTGGAACAATGTAAATACATGTAAAGATTCTTTATTACCTACGTTTTCATTCTCATAAAGCTGCAACCTATAACTGTCTAACAGCTGTTTTTACAGTGAGTCGACGATACCGATGCTTTTGCCCTTAATTAAGACGTACAACAAAGAACAACTGCTCTCTCTCTCTCTGCATGTGTTTCTTTCAACCACTTTGCCAGCCCATTCACCATGATAGGAATAATAATCACTATGCCCATTAATGCGTCATCACAGGCTGAGCGAGCCAGCCTCATGGTAGGGATTCCAATTCGACTCTCCCACCCCAATTATCGGAAGTTGATTCCTTAGGAGGGATAGGATGAGGATGGCTCAAAACCCTTCTTGGCCCATTCGCTTGCAGATTCATTTTCTCCCTATACATCCTTTAAATTTTTAAGTTTTAATTATCCAATTCCTATTAAAATTTAAAATTATTATAAATATATCATAACTCTAATAAATATTATATTACTTTAATGTGAAGAATGGAAAAAAAATTTTCTTGTGGATGGGAGGGGAAGGAAAGGAAAATTTTTTCTACAAGGAGAAGATAAAGATCTCTTATCATCCCTGAATTGAGATAAAAAAAGGTTTTCCTTAAAAGAATAAGAATGAAGATTAGATACTTAATCTCTGTGTATCTTATTACCATTCTTATTACCATTACTCATACATCTTTTTTATCCCGATTTATTGTTAATATATTATCTATTTTAGATAGATAATTCATCACGATGAGGGTTTTGAATTTTATAACCAAATTATCTCATGTTTTTGTCAATGTACAATTTAACAAAGAGTGTTACAGATTACATCAAAAGAGACTAGAAATCTCACCAATTGATACATACATTAGTATATTTCATCAAATTCTTATTAACTATATATGAGAAATACTGAGACTTGAAAGCGCAATTGTACCTAAAAAGAAATAAAAATATATAGTTGAGTTGCATAATTGAGCACCAAAGGTCCACTGGTTGGTTCCAGAGAAAACCTGGTATAGGATTCAAAAGACAAAGCTTTCTCTTCTCTTATACACGTCAAAGTGGTTTCCCAATAGATTATATTTGAAAAAGACATATCAAACCTAACCATCCGTGCATTTTGCCATGAAAATGGCCGTGTAACACTATATATTATTTTGCAAGGACTCCAAAGAGCGACAGATATTATCCTGATTTATTATGACGAACACCTCCTGACTTTCCAATATTTTGCCCACTTATGGATGAAGGCATTTGTCATCAGAAATCATATTTATAACATCAGTCACATCTGTGATAACAAGTACCACAAATTATTATAATATAAATGCATTTATATGAATGCATATAATAAAATAAAATAAACACCATTTTAATCGAATTAAGATTGTGGCTCAGGCAATTCCAGCTACCATTTCAACCCTCTGGTAGATACCTGGGTTTATTTTTTCCACTATAGGCTTCAGCTCCCTCGGCTGCACATTTACCAGCAGGCCGTACTTCATGAACAACGTCAGTGACATTTTCTGCTCCACACGGTGGCCGGGCACCAATGTCAGACGGTGGCGCAACAACACTGCTGCTGTTATTGACTTCATTTGTAAATAAGCCAAGTCTTTCCCCAAGCAAATTCTTGGACCAGCATTGAATGCAACGAACTTGTATGAATCTTGTGCCTCGAACTTTTTACCATCAGAATTTAACCATCTTTCTGGCTTGAATTCCGAGAAATCTTCACCCCAGATGAATTTCATCCGACCCATTGCGTAGATTGAGTATGTGACTGATGAACCCGCCGGAACGAAAGTTCCCGTCGGCAAGACGTCGTCGGAAACCACGTGCTTTGAGTCTTGCGGGACTGATGGGTACAGCCTGAGTGTCTCAGATAATGCTGCCTTGAGATAAGTCAACTGGTCAACTTCGTCAAAGGCCAGCGGTTCATCTAGCCACTTGGATATATCACTGCCACGTGACTCCATCAGGACGGTACAAATTTCGGTAAGGATTTTCTCTTCCACTCTTGGATTTTGACTGACCAACCAGAAGAACCAGCTCATTGCCACTGATGAGGTGTCACGTCCAGCTAGGATGAAGTTGAGTGCCACGTGTTGAAGAAATGTGTCCGAGTATGACTCTTTCTTCTTCATGAATCTGGATAACAAGTCATCATGTGGGGTCCCACCTTCCTGCCGACTCAGCAACTCCAGCTTACGTGTATTGATAATATTGGATAAATAAGCGTCCATGTGTTCAAGGCTTTGGCTCATGCTGACTTCCATGCCAAGCCGAAGGCACCTTTTGAGCCGCCATATAGCTTGGGGCAAAATAAAGCGTTGAAGTGTGGCTTCAGTGGCTCGGTCGAAAGCCAGGGCGAAGTCGTTTTCAGGAAGCCCTGCTGATAGCGTCTGTGGGTCCTTCCCAAAAGTCAAACCACATATGTTATCAAAAGTGATTCTGAGTAAAAGGTCTTGAAGATCAACCGGCTTAGCTTTAACCTGAGCCGATTCAAGAATCGGGCAAAATCTATACTTTATCGCTCGGTTCACCCATCGAGCCATGGCTTGGCGCAAAGTCCTGGTGGTAAATTCCAGTGCAGCAGTCTTACGCTGGAACCGCCACGTGTCACCATCAGAATTGAAGATCCCATCACCGAGCAGATCATGGAACACAGACTGCCAATTGGGACCCTTCGGATAGTTATCAAATCTGGCCTTCAAAATATGCTCCACGTTTTTGGGATCGCACGTGACAGTCACGAGACCCTGCTTCCGACTTAGAAACGGAAGGGCAATGGTACAAGTCTGGTACGTGCCGCCACACGCGCGGAGATTGTCCGAAATCCAGTCATGCAAACGATTAGCGTTTTGGATGAGGCCAGGGAGGCTACCCAATAGAGGCCAGACACGTGGCCCGCTCAAAAATCTTGATATCACCTTGAGCCATATTAAATAAGCCGCTAAAACCGTTAACAGCATTAAAGCAGTTGTCGTATCCATGTGATCTACAGACCCACGTAACAAACTATGAACGTTATCACACCGAAACAACTCTTCCTCCAAGCCAATTCCCAGAAGAAAACCAGAAAAAAGACAAAAAACCTGAACCAGAAGAACAAGCAAACAAAATGCCAACTCAATGCCCGCAAGAAAACTTATAAAATTATAACATTTGTTGGAATGTAGCTTTCAAAAACTGATCCCAGATGATCAGAATCTCTGTAAACGGGAAGAAGAAAGAGAAAGAAGAAGAGGAAGAAGGAGAAAGAAAAAGAAGAAGAAGGAGCAGGAGAGAGGTTGAGAGAAAGAACGAGAAGTGTATGTAGGAGTTGAAACAAAAGTGATTTATAGATGAAGTGATTGAAGAAGAGGCCAGAGAGCATTAAAGGCCAACAGGAGTTGTTGAAGTAATCTTATTGTTAGGTGATTAAAAGGTAGATAATAAAGGCATCACAAATATTAATTCACGATTTTACTTACGGTCATACACATCAACACAAGAACTCCAAAGCCGTGTTCATATAGTCTTAATCTTGAAAAGAAGAAAATATGCTTAACTGCATAAACAAACAAAAAGGAGAAAAGAAATGCTCACCTAATTTTGCAGGAACTTCTTCTCTTATCCACCTTATATTATCCAGCATTCAATGAAGAAGTTAATAAAATTAGTTGAGAAACTATCTACAGTCTACTACACCAATACAGTTCTACGTATGCATACATAAGTATATATGCACGTAAGTATGTATGTATGTATGCATGGGTATGTGTGTGTGTGTGTGTGTGTAAATGGGTAGGATCTGTATTTAACAAGTGGTTTCCAATCTGTAATTCATAAATGAAAATGGTTTCTTCATGCATCTGATCAGTTGGGTTCGTTGAGCAGCTCAACTTTTATTGCTTTGTACTACCAGTCTTGTTGTATATAATATCATCATCGATGCCATTTTATTCTTATTATCATCCAAAGTCAAAACTTGTACGCATGAAATAAGATTGATCAATGAGATCATTTTCTATTCTTTAGTTGCTTGATGATGTTTGTAAAATTCGTATAATAATTAAATATTCAAGATAATTTTCTTCATAAAAACACGAGAAAAATACAAAAGTTGCAAAAAAGTACGTCGGTGTGGACAATTCTCATCTCAGAAATTTGAAGAAACCCGTGAGAGATTCATTATTTTGAACAGTGCAATGAGAAGGATGGAAGAAATGACGAACCAACCAGCTGAAAGCATGGAGCTTTGTCGATCGTCTTCATCATACCCGAAATGAAAATGATAATTCCCCCCCATTAATAAACTTAATTAGCATGCAAGTTTAGGTATTTTTTCGTTTTCTTTTCAGATTTGTCCAATCAAACTAGTACTATTAGTCACTACTCTCCCTAAAAGTCCACCATTGTCATAAATGATGACAATCAATTCTCAGAGAACCACAAATTTATCTTTTCCATTTGGTGTTGCGCAGGTGACCATCAATCATTGAATAATGAAAAAACTTATTAATAACCATGGATGAATTTAAGCCGAGCCAAACCCATATCCAAAAAGGAGGATAAAATGATTATTTACTTTGCATTAGGAAAAGGATAAATAGATAAATGAATTACTTGTTTTTTCAAGTTTTAAACAAGTCCGAAGCAGCAATGTAACAGTATATACCTGTGATTAATTATAAGGACGTAATTTCAGTCTTGTTGTACATTTCTTCTAACCAAACTGATAATGATGGTATTTATTTCGCTATGACTTGGAGGCTGAAAAAGAAACAGTTTTAATGAGCGAAATTGTAGAGCTACACATGGATTCATTGTTGATTGTATACTAAAGTTATAGCCATTGAATGGGGTGTCATTATTGAATCAGACTCAACTTTTCCCCCCTGAAGAAGCAATTTTTTTTTTTTTTTTTTGGGTTTAAATTTTGTGGAGGAAAAAAAGTTTGTCATTTTGTTAATTTTCATCAAATAAACAAATAAAAAGGATGTCATTAACAAATAAAAATATCATCAAATAAATTAATTTTCATCAAATTAACCCATTCAAATTGAATTAATCAGGTCCACCCATAATTAAAACCCCATTTTATTAGTTAAAAAGTATTATTGAAATCATCAATACGAAGTTAATGGACAATTACATCTCACTAGTAGGGGTGTTCAAAATTATTCGATAATAAAACCGAATCAATTTTTGAATCAAAAACTAAACCGTAAAATAGGTTATTTAAAAATATGGTTCAGATACTAGTTTAAAAATATTAAAAAACTGGTTTTTCAATTTAGTTACCGGTTTATCTTCAAAACCGGTTAACCGAACCAAATTGGTTTTTAAAAAGTTGAATAAAAAATTAATAAAATATTAAAAATATTTTCAAAAAATTGAAAAAAAAATATAATATAATAATTTTTAAAAATTCAGTTCAAAAATTGGTTAACCTAAAATTCAGTTCAATTAATTAATATTTTTGGTTTGGTTTAAAATCAATTAATTTTTAAATCGATTTAGTTTCAGTTCATAATTTTTTTTAAATTGAAAATTTAGTTTGATTTAAAAAATTGATAAACCGGTTCGGATAACTAATTTTGAACACCTCTAGTAACTAGTTGGACGTAATATCTCATTGAGAAGGAAAAAAAGTAAATCGATTAGTCGAGCCCCATGCGTTTAATATTCATGTACTATATATATATATATATATATATCGAAGCATCGGCATCAGCCTTCGTCCGCAACAACATGAACTTCATTATCTTACCAGCTGAATGACAATATAATTAATTCAATCTCCTCATTCGCCGTAAAAATTGTAACTAAGTTTCCGTTTAACTGTTCCATTCTTAAATTTAGAATGCTGCTAGCGACAGCTTTCTGAACTCTCTGATGCCAATAATTAGGAGGATTCCATTAATGTACTTGATGGCTTTCTCACTCCAAACTCTGCAAAATTCAAGTGTCAATCTCACAAAAACCTTGGTAGCATGAATGAATAATAAATATAAACGACAATAACAATAAATTAATATGAATTACATAAAATATGAGAGGTCTGCATGCATACTTTGTATCAAAGGAAAAAAATTTTCGTTATCTTCCTTTGATACTTTATGTAAATAATTTATGAATTTTTAAACTGCCAAAATATGTTTCGTAAACTTAAAAATTAATACCATGACTGACACAATGAACTGTCCCTATTGCGCCAGTTCGGGGGATTTCATTTTCAAACAGGTTGAATTAAGTGTAGGTGTGTCTTTTCCATGACATTCTTGATCTGATAGACTGGAATATGAATTAATGCTGTTAAAATTAGATGAACTAAAAGTGCTTGCTTGTTGCCGACTGCAGGTGAGAATTGAGAGTTTTCAGTGTCAAACTGGGTAGTTGCTTTGATTACAATTGTCTGATTTACTCACGAAATGCCAGGTCTGACAACTTTTTCAAGTATTGAATGAAGATACAAATGATTTTGGATCGCCTTCTTAATAATTAAGCTGCAGATTCATTCCCCATCTGTCATTTGATCGATAGGACTAACTAATCAGGCATACCCTAAATCAAAATATTTTCGTTCTAATGCCATTAATCTTCCAACCAACTACTATTTTATTGAATCACATTCACTACTGAAAGAACTGGAAACCAGGGGCTCAATCAACCTTTGATCACTGATAAGCCCACAGTTCTGTTTAATAAGCTTTGAGTATAGATGGGTCCAAAAGTAGAGAGTATTTAGCTAAGGGCTGAGTGTGGATTTGAGCTGAGCCAAACTCGAATAAGAGTTGGCTCAAGCCGGGCTTGAATCTGAGTTGATGAGCAGTAATGCTGGAGAAAGTGAATAATAAGATTGGAAATGTGCAAAATGTGCAAGGAACGGCTCCTTCCTTGCAGCAAGATTGATGATAATTCTAAATTAATTGACCCACAACACAAGGACAAGGAGACTGCAAAAACACATAGAGGGCCAAGTGGACAGGGCAATATTGTCTTGTTCAGCTTACCAGTGAATACATTTGATGCAAGATTTGAGAGAAGAATGAGAATGGAACCAACACGGTTGACTCGTGTATGGGGCTCCATTAAGGTCATAACCTGCTGGGTATCCCTGGTTTGTTGAAGCCTTCAACCGTGAGATGCATTTCAAAGAAGAATATCAAGAGCAAGACGAAACCTGATTATAATTGGATGAGACCTACCTCTGACTGTTCAACATTATGCCATGATTCCGTGCTTCAAATTGGAACGCCTGTTTGGCTACTGGAATTCCCGTTTTGCACCTGAAACACCTATTTCAGAATTCGGGTCACTATATCCAACAGAAGCATTCCACAAAAGAATATCAAGAGAGAACCTGATTCAATTATATTAAATAAATTTTGGTGCCATCAGAGGAGCATTACATCAAGTAGCATTTTCTAGGTTCATTTTCAAACTTCCCTTAGAAATTATGCATTAAATTAGTCAACATATTACAGAATCGCATATTTTACCTTCTCCAAGCACAGCTCATCATCAATAAAATCAACAACTACTACAGCAAGGCGTTGCTGTAAAGAAAAGAAAGATAAGCCATGACACTTCTATGGTTTATCTATCATTCTTCAATGAAATCTTGTGGCTTCCCAGTTCTGCATGATTCACCATTTTTTATTTTCCTATGGACACGATCTTTTGTGACCATTTCCCTTCATTATTTGAGAAAACACATCAGCTTTACCACCCGAGACCCTACAGATTCAGAAGCTATATTCATGCACAAAATCACAAGCAACAGAGTTGGAACAGGAATAGTATGCTACTTAAAACAAGAATTAAGTTCATGCCAATAAGAATGCTGGAGTTTTAGCAGAAAGCAAGATTTTTGTTATTCAAGCAGGGCAAAATTCAGGTAGTTTCAAGGTTGCCGAACTAAAGCACTGAAATTAATGCAGAGAGAACGTATATGACTGGTAACTTAAAACTGTTCAAAAACAAGTTGTGGACTTCCCATATCTGCGGGGTCAACAGAATGCCATGCAGGTCTTCTACAGAGGAATTCGATTCTCGCATTAGAAAGAGACCACAAAGAAAAAGGAACAGTTAAAAAACGAGATCACAGATATGCTAAATCACAGACGAATATTATCACTGAAAGGCTAAGAAAAGAAATCTTCGTCAGAAAAAGCTTACTTCAAGACACTGATATGCTAAGTCCAGACTATGCAAACAGGTAAGGATTTTTGCGTTTCTGAAAAATGCTCTAGTATTATTACTTCAAACTACTTATGAATTCATGTATTAGATGAAATGATACTACAATATGGATTAAGACTAAAATTTCAATGAAAGGAGTGCGAAAGTGCAAAGTTAAACAGAAAAATGAATCTCCACATTGACCAATATATTGAGACAGCATGAACAAAAAACACCATGCTAAAAATTACACACTTAAACTAAGAAACAATCTCAACATATATGGTGCATATTCAGCTAACTTTTAGCAGTATAGTGAAGCCAAAATGCATCCTTTGTATTGGCATCAGTGCACAAAATTGAGTACAGCTACAAATAACAGCGCAATCTTGGAAGTAAATAAACATGGAAAGGAGTCCTTGTGATTCAGATTTGACACAAGTATTGCTTTATCCCAATAGCAAATAATTAGTATTCAACAATGAGAAAAATAAATTAAATCATAAAAATAATGATATAATTACAGGGTTGATTAAAAATTCCACGACTTACAAATGTATTAAACTATGAATTTGAAAATCATGAGACAAGAAGTCACAGAACCAGTCAGAAACAGGTTTAGAATAGAATCAACTTGTTGGATTCAATCCATAGATTTACAACAGTGCAGCGATGGCACCTACTACAACTTCAGCTTATGCTTGTGAAAAGTGAAACCAAACTTCTAGCTCTAGTTTGGGAGCACAGATAATGCAACTCAGTCAAACCTTCCGGATTAATAACTTGCTCCTCTGAGCTTGCATCATATACTTCCTCCTAAGTTCAAGTTGCAGCTCACTTCTCGTCCTCAAAGACTTATAAAAGGTTCAAAGTGAGCTCCTTGTTTTCTTTTAAAAACCCAGCAGGCTGAGTAAGACAAGAGTCCACAAGTAGCAGAGTTGCAGACATTTAAAAATGTAACGATGTGTTTCCTCGCATCTAAAAATGTAAAAATACTATTTCTCACATCAAACAATGTACAGACGCTATTTCCTCATCAATAACCCAACTAAAACTTTCTCCATCAGAATCCCCTCACTAAACTCTGCCAAACCTCAACAGATTGCTGACCCTTACGCATTACAAACATCTTGTTGCCTCCAAATACCAAATTGGTTATCCTTGAACCTCCCATATCCTTGACCCTTCCCATCAAATTCTTCCTAAACACCCTCTCTCCCAACAACCCACCTTCACTACCTTTTTTTGAACCCATTACAATCTCTGACCAGAACTCTATATCACCTCCTTTTGCACAAAACACTTGGTTTGAATGACTCTCGATCTTACATCCAGACCCTTCTTTCTTCCCTTTAACAATTTTGTTATTATCACCAAGACAAAGCCACGTAGTCATATCTCCCAATTTCCTTAAATCCATATGAAAAACCTCCCCAGAATTAATACCAACTTTATAAATCGCAGATAAATTATCAGATATGGTGACATCAGAAAAGCAATCCACCTTATCCTTAACCTCCCACACAATATTACCAGACCTTAAATCCCACAATTTTATATCCCCCGACACCCCAGAAATGGCACTATGTGATCCAGCTGACATAAGCAAATTATAACCCGAAAGCCACCTCAACTTATTAGCTGGAATCGCAGAATCTATTTCAGCACCATAAATCTCATAATGACCGATCTCACTAACAGGCTTCAAACTATTAATGTCATAAACCATAATAGCATTCGAATTTCTCCTACCCGACTCAAAACTAACGAACAAACAATCAGCTGACGAACCAATTGCCTGTACAGTACAACTAGACTTAGTCATATTTTCCCAATTCAAAGTCTCTTTCACATACCCTTTCTGAAGATCAAGAACTTGCAGCCCAGAAAAATCACTAGCACCGGCTG
This sequence comes from Mangifera indica, assembly GCF_011075055.1. NCBI lineage: Eukaryota > Viridiplantae > Streptophyta > Magnoliopsida > Sapindales > Anacardiaceae > Mangifera > Mangifera indica. Next base: position 1,451,794 of record NC_058139.1, on the reverse strand, counting down.
CAGCAACACTTGGAGACATCGCTAACAAAGAATCTATAGCAGTGAATTGTGTTAAAATTGTAGACTTCCTCCTCATCGACCAGTCAAAGGACGTAATTTTACTTCCGTGACAAACATGAACAGTCCCATACTTCGTTGTCGCAATTGAAGATGGCGAGTCACGGCCATTTAGCGGCAGTACCAACGACTTCTCAAGGTTGAAAGCGTCAAACTGCGAAGGGTTCGATTGAGAGCTGACCAAAAGCGACTCAATGTTGTAAAACTTCGACTCTTCGATCAGGTCTTCGATATCAAAACTTTTTGCCTTGGACGGGAGATTCCCAGTTCGCAAAAGGGACAAAAGTATGGAGAACAACTCGGGATCACGGTCGACGAATGGGTGACTCGACTCAGCCAGTTGTGAGAGGAGGGAATCAGGTCCAGCTAGGGTAAGGGTTTGCTTTGTAGTTTGAAAGATTTGTCCACCCACATCAATGGTAACCACATTTGACTCTAAAGGCTTCATCAAATTGTAAGGTGGCATCGAATTCGCAACAGAAATTGAAGGCATAGTAGAAGAAGAAGAAGAAGAAAACAAGAAACTACCCAAATCAAAAGCCCTAATTTCTTTAAGACTGAAATTAAACGAAGAGAATGATTAATTTATATGAAATTGTGAGGATGGCTTTGTTCTAGAGGGTCAAAGTTGGGTTTTGCCAGGCCAAGACTATGAGAAAGAATCTTACTGAATTATCAATCAATCAATGGGGTTCGATTTAGCCGTCCAACATGGACTTTTTGGTTGGCGGTTGCTTGCTACCTGTTAATAAGAGGATTAATAATTCATATGCTCTTAATTATCATATTAAGCACGATGAAAGCATGATAATATTCATATAATAAATCAGTCAAAGTATGTTGGTTGGTTAGCTACGAACTAGAAGATATGAGTCTTATTTTAAGATTTCTAGAAACTTTTGCTTTGTCGTGAGTTCCACGTGCGTATTGTCTAATATATTTAGCAGCTACGGGGGATTACGAAAAAAAAAAAAATCAAATAAAATATCTTTAATTATATAGTATTATTGGTTATAGTATTAACACAATTATATAGTATTATTTATTATCATATTATTTTATTTAAATATTTTTAATTATAACTATTTAAAAATATTTTTATATTATTTATTATATTAATTAATAATAATAATATTTTTATTAAAAAATTAATAATATAATAATAAAATTTTAACAAAATTGATAATGTGTTATCTATTATATTATTAATTAATAAATATTAGCTCCATCTATTTAATATCTATATTAAGAAACAATTCAATTTTATATTTAATACAAACTAATTTTAGTTCAAATATTTTAATTAATTTAAATTATATTTGTTTATAAAAACAAACCCAATCATTCGTTTAAATTGATTCATTTATAAAAACAAACTTAATCTTTATTCAAACTTAATTGTTTAATCCTAATTCAAATTTAAATAATCAAAATATAATATTTTATATTGTATATTACTAATTTTGTCATTTTAGGGCACATTTTTATTTTAAGAAAATAAAAAATTTTAAATTGTGGCAACTATCATTTTAGAAATGTTACATACAAAATAAAAATTTTCAAATATACTCTTACCATATCGTAACTCAAAAATTTTTAGAGTTGCGATATGGTAACTCTAAAAACCATCTTTTCATATGGTACACTTATTGTACCATAACAAGTTTATTTGATTTCATTGTATTCTTCTCATATTAGAATCACTGTGTTTTCTTGGCGAAAGAGAAAGGGTTTAAAATTTTAGCCATTCAACGATGCTCTCGACTTCACTTCTTGGGGCCTCTTCAGAGCTATGCATTGCAATATTGCATGCTGCAAACAATAAAAGTAATAAAAAACGTAGTAGAGAACAAGTTTATACGTTAATCATAGCGCTAAAAATCAATTTGTAGCATCATTATTGTTGCTATTCAATCATTCATTTAGAATACACGTGGAAAAAGATGAAGGTACAGATCTAAAAACTGCTAACTATGATATTTATATATTACACCACGCAAAAACTAAACAAAATATACCCCTTTTCTTACCTGTTTTTAGGCCACGAAGGACTCAAAAACAGCCTTCATGTGTTTGCAATTTGCTTGCTAGCCAATTTAATGGCCCCTCTCATCGATCTATAACACCTAAACTGTCTATTATTTGTTGTGTTGTAATGCTCCATGAACATGGCGGAGGGACACAAAGTGTTGAGCATACAGGTTAGTTGGTTAGCTCACACCTGGCTGAATCACAGGGAAGAAGGACCAATTTTTAATGGCCCCGGTATCCTTCCCAATTACCTTCTCATTTGCCCACCAGTCAGAAGCAAGTTTAGGCTCACATGAATCTCCATCTGCATTGTCAAAATTAAATTCTTTGCTTGAACCTAGTGTGATAGATTGCTGCTTATGATGCTGAGGTGCCAGTTTCACTTCCACATCGGCTGCAGCTTGTTCTGGTGTCTCATCAGATGTTTCTCCAACACAACACTGATGAACATTTTCGACTTTTCTGGGAGTTTCTTCTCTCTCAGCAGTTGCCCCATTCTGTAGAGATTCTGATACAGCTATAGTCAATGTTGTTGGCTTCAAATCTACACATCTTACAACATCCTCAGCAGTTAACTCAAACGAGACTCTATGCCCAACAACCTGGTCATTTTGGAGTCCATTCTCCGATGGCGACTGTAATGCAACCTCAGAAGTGTTATGGTCCAGAAGAAAACCATTGCGAGGAGTGGACCTTACAGTGTCCGGGGTCAAAGATCCAGAACCTTGATGTGACCCCCATTCATGGGTAGCAAGTTTATCAAGGTTCAACAGTTTAGAACGATCACCCATTCGGAACTCAGGAAATTGAGGACCCCCAGCAGCAAACTCCCCGTCCGGGAAAGGAGAGGAGGTTCCTGAACCTGAGATGCCAGAGCTAGGTGAGATCAGGTGGCCGACTGGGCTTCCAGGATAAAGATGGTAAGACTGAAATTCATATTGGGAAAATGGAAATCTCTGACCACCCTCACTACTTCGGAGATTAGGTTCAAGAAGCTGTGCAAATGGCACCTCAGGTGAGGAAGGTGTAGTCAAGTGGACAGACTCAGGAGGTGGAGTAAAAGGAGCAGTTGATGGCTCCGTGGTGAAGGTCGAGAAGACAGGAGGTGAGACTAACTGGGTTTCATGAGCATAAGGACCAATAGCAAAAATTGAGGCAGGTCCACTAGGGGAGTACATGTTGGCAGATATAGAGTTGAAAGAAACTAAACCTGCTGGTGATTGTGTAGCAGAAGGAGGTTCTGATTGAAGGAAAGATGCAGGGGAGGAGGGAGGTGCAATGAAGGGAGGGACTAAGGCAGGTGCTTGTGTTAGATTTTCAGCGGTGGATGCATCAATTCGGGAGGACGTTGGTTCAGGAACACAGACAGCACCCCCAATTCGTTTCCTGTCCTTGTGAAATCCAAAACACCAGTAAAAGCAGCCACCCCATCTTCTCTTCTGCATAAACAAAAATGAAAAAAGGTTCACAAAATTATACCAAAATCCTATGTTGACCAACAAGAAATCAAAGACCAGATAGTCAATGAATGATTCAAATCGAAACAAAGTCCAAAACTTGCCCATGAGTTCCTGGGCTTCACTCCATCTATTTTAAATCAGAGATAGCAGAAACTGCCAGTTAAGACCTTGTTAATTTGAAAACAGAACATTCAATTGTAAAGTTATTGGATCAATGAATATATATCATGTCTCGTTTATCTGCTTGCATGACCACCCAAAAAGCTCACACAGGTATTGAAGAGGCAAAGAGTGGTCGATGCTACCATTCTAATCACATTCCATCATCTAGAATTACAGATACTGAAAGGGAAATTTACACTCCAGAAAAACCTTTCCACATTACTAAGCAACCGAGAAGAAACAAGTAAACAAGTGTAACTCATCATCATGCATTCAAGTCATGCATACGTTTTCTAATCAAATCTACCAGTTGTAAGTATTTAGAAGGGAAACGCCAAAACAAATAAGTTAGAAACCTATCGCAAATTTGAAGCACAGGGCTTCCAAACCCTTTATGCATTATTAAAAGAAAATAATTATTGCATTTTCCACTCTGTTTTGACTGGAAAGAAAACACTTAATACAGTTTCATTTTGTCCTAGCACAGGCATCCAGTTAAGGAGGAACTTGGCTGTAGAAAAAAGATTTTCATTTTTCTTCTTTTTATTTTCAAAAATTATAAAAATAAGTTCCTGTAGTTTTCGAAAAGAGATGCAGATCATGCATTAGTATGTATTCTGGTTCAGCCTCAACTGAAAATACATAATTAAAAGATATATACATACAAACATATCTAAGAGCTTCCGATGTTTAAATAAAACACATTTACTCAATTGCAAACCACCAAAAAGTTAGAATAAAAAAGCAATTTCTTTATCTATCCAGAGTAAGTTTATCATTGAAAATTTTTCAAAATTCGACAGCAAAATCAGAGTCTCAGGCAACGGAAAAGAAGCAAAAATTAAAAAAAAAAACTACAAATTGGGACTTAACACAAGCTAAAGCAGCATAATTTCTTCTAATACAAGGAACAAGTCAAACTTTTAAAAGCTACACACGCTAAAGACTTAAATAAACACTTCGGAAAACTTTCACGACTTTTGAAACCAAAAGAAACTGCTTCCAGAAAAAGAAACAAATAAGCACAGCAATAGCCAAAATTCACGCAAAACAAAAACAAAAACATTTAACAGAACAGATCTTAAATCTACTAATCAAAATAACTAAAAACATAAACAAACAACTAAAATAAGATTAAAAATAAAAAAACGAAAAAAAATAATTCACCTGAACCGCAGCTTGAGGCACACGATTCTCAGCAGAAGCGATCGCAGTAGCAGCCGCGCTTATGGTCTCCAAAGTGTTGTTCAAAGCTCTTGAATCTCCATTCACGCCTCTCATCTCCAAAATTTTCTCGAGAAAATATAAAATTAAACTGTCCCGAGAAGGTGATCAAACTAAGAAAAGAAAATAAAATTGAACACGTAAATCGAGCCAAGTTTACGAGACTTCAATTTTCTCTTTCTAATAGACTAAGTTTTTATTTTATTTTTTAATTTCATAATAAGGTTTTTATTTATGTTATACATATATTTTCGTAACGATTTTGAGGTCAAACACGGCAATGACTTTAGGTTAAACTGGATTAATTATAATTTATGCACATTGATGACCTTATTATTGGGTTGTATTTACGCGAGTTGAATGTGGTAGGTGGTGTAGATGGGGAGGGTAGTTTAGTCTAATAATTGAGAAATGTATTTATCTATTTATTTATTTATTAATTATAGAATTAAGAGAGTAGATGTCAAATGTGTGCACGTGTGCTCGAGGCCATCCACTTTCTCTCTTGATGGCTTTCGTGCGCTCATGACTCACTGCGTATCGTAGGCCCCACCCCCTCCTAACCAGCCACTTCAGTCTTCAACCAACTTCCCAATGTTAAATGACAATATACGGGAGGGCATAGACAAGGGGGTGGATTAGATTCGAATTTATGTTCATCTCTAATGAGTTGAATTTGATCTTTGGTAATTTTGTTCAGAGTTTGAAGGTTTGAGAATTCGGTTCGAATAAATAAACCCACATAGGAAAGGGGGCTTTTGACAGATATAAAACTTTATGTGTATGGATTTCAGGGAATAAAGGGCTGAAGATTTAACTTTAGCTTTTGAGTTAGATGTTTGAAGGATGAGCCTAATCATCAAAGGCTTGGTGAATGGGTCCAACACGTAATAGGGAGGCGAATGATATTGGAGTGGCTACATGGCTATTTGCCAACCTAAGGTTTGATGAATTGACAAATTGTTATCTTAAAGTTTCAAAAAAGTAAATTTTCACCCATCATAAATTTGGTTTCGCTTTTTTTTTATAAATAACTGTTTTACTCTTTTATTATAATTTAATATAAATATCAAATTATTAATATATATTTATTAATTTAAAATTTTAACATTTAAACTCCTAAAACTATCAAATATCTAATTAACATTAAAATGTTACGTTTCATTAAGTCATTTCAGAGAAACATTACAAAAGAGGATATTAAATTTTTAAAATGTTCAAAAACACTTTCATTCTTTTTTCTAAGTTTCTTAAAAAACTAAAAAAGCTCCATTAACACCCCTGATATTTAAAAAGAAAACTAATTCATCCCTCAAACATTCATCATATTGAAAAGCAAAACAGAATAATTTTTTCTCCTTAATTTATCAGAATTCACTATCAAAGCAACGAGTGAAAATTTAACTTTTTTAGTGTCAATAGACTTTGGGGTTCGGTGGGTGGGGCGGCGTGTTGAAAGAAGAGGCTGGGCTAGCAATAGGATGTCCACATCACATGAGTACTGTTCTAGTCTGTGATGAATGATTTTCAAAAGCGAACAGAAGATTTTGTAATAAATCAATAGAACTCATAATGCCTTACAAAAGTTTTTGACATCAGTAAGCAAAAGACCTTGCTTTGATGAATACTGAAGGGCCCTGTCAATGGCAATAACGCATTCAGATACCAATTATTGCATCCACTTCTCCATATCATTTCATCAAAAAACTAAAATCCCTGGTGGGTTCAAAGTTTGGATATAATTGATTTCAAATCAGAGGGCAATAAAATGAAAACCAGTCTAAGTACAGAAGTTCCACATGTGCAACATTTTGAACATTAAAACTTCATATTCATAACATATAAAAGTTGAAACACCAGTTTGATAGTTTGTATAGACAGCAGGAAGATTGAGAGCAAAACATGTAGCCATTACATGTTCATCGCATAATTTATTTATTTTGCATATCACAGATACCAGGGAAAGTGATCTAAGACATTTAGGTAGCTAAGCTTTTTGAGGCAATCTCAAACACATTCTCAGACAGCCCATTAGTTGACAGTATCATCTCCAGCTGTGCCTGCACATCAAAATGTGCCATGTCTATTAGCATAACCAAACCAAACAACATCAATTTAAATTTTAAGACCATTCTATGCCAGCAATGGCAATGTCAGATTCTTACCTTGGCATGCTTCTGGCGTGTTTCATCAAACCGCCTCCATCTTGAGAAGGCTGAGACCATTCGGGATGCCACCTGCAATAAGGAGATAAATATAAAGTGATAAAACAAAAAGGATTCAATTAAAGTATATGCAACCAGCAAACCCAAGATTTTATAGACCTATACTTGAAACAGACCTGGGGATTTAGTTTGTCTAGTTGGACCACAATTTCTCCCAGGAATTTATAACCTGAGCCATCCTTAGCGTGGAAATTCACAGGAGAAGCACAGAATCCTCCAATGAGTGAGTATACCTACAGGAAAAGAGATTTCATACTCCCAATGAGTGAGCACAAAATCCACATGTAGGGATAAGTGAAGAACTCATGCGAGTGGATGCAAACATAGAACAGAGAAATACATGACATTACCTTATTAGGGTTACGAAGGTCAAATGCCGGATGGTTTAAGAGTTTACGGACATTCTCAACATTACCAGGAACATCAGACACAGCTTGAAGAGCAAACCATTTAATCACAACCTGACAGAGGAAAATAAAGTCCAACAAAAACATTTAGCAACTTTCCCTGCAGAAACCCTCATAAAGAATCGTAAAGTCAAGAAGAATTTTTAAATGGTTAAACACCACCTAGTGGAGGAGACAAAACAACAAAGTTGAGTAATGTACATAATTGTCCAATCAAAAAGTAAACTGCAATAAGTAGAGTAAAATAGTAGGTTTGATTTTTTTCCAAGTGAAAAACTAATACATAATGGTTATGGTAAAAGGAAGCAATAAAATTTATTTCAGAATTTCTGACACTGGTATGAATAACTTCACAATATTAGCTATAGCAGAAGATTGTCAACCATGGCTTGAATTTAACTTGGTATATCTATTAACTAATCAATTACACATATTGGATTAATGAAAATATTCAAAAGTGTCATTAAAAAAAATTAAGTGAATGCCCATTTTACCAAAAAAAAAAAAAATCCCAAACAACCACCACACCATTTTAAAGCAAGAGATAGTCATAAGATTTCACTATTCATAAGATTTCACTGAAGCAACAAACAGATATTAAATAGGAAGATTACCAGATAGTCATGCTGCCACTTGCTGTAGAAATCATCTAAAGAATCTTCACGAGTTTTACCAGGGATCTGGTCTAGGGCAGCCAAAGCTGCAAATTGTTCTGTCATGTTTGTGGCAGTTCTATACTCATGCATCGCAAGTTCAGTCATCTCTGGATCTCCAAGTGATGCAAGGTATGCTATAGATCAGACAAAGATATATTTAGTCAAAGGGAAGTTATACTGCACCAATTTTTGAAAATGATTAAATTAAGCAACACAGACCAAGGGCAATATTCTTGAGAGCACGCCTGGCCATATTAGCATGATTAAACACATATTCTTCTGAGCTCCTATTTTTTTCAACCTGTGAAAGACAACAAGATCAAGTTTATTCATCAAGAGAGATCAATCAAAAAAAAAAAAAAACACTAAGGACCGATCATTATAGTTTATGCCACTCCATGGAAGATGGCGTACTGTGCTCAGAAACTCTGCTTTCAGTTCTGATGCAAGCTGCTTCCGAATGAAAGTTCGAACAGCATGCACAGCATCTGGATCTGCAACCTCCATCAAGTCCATAATCTCTCCTTCACCAGGTAGAGTTATAGCCTTTGCAATGAATTCCTGGATATTTAAATACAATTTAAGTTGATAAGGGCATTCATCTTCTTCCTCTCAAACACCCCCAAACCGAAAAATACACAAATATATACAGAAACCCCATAATCCAAACAGCAGGGGGAGCATTTATCATACCTTGTCCAAGCTTGAATCACAAAGTATACTTCTGAGGCCATGCACAAACTTCGGATTCAGAACCAATGGTTTGTTTTGTTGAAAATCAGCCACCAAGCTCAGCATCAGTTTCCTAGCCAACAGTTGCCCAGCTTCCCAACTAAACAGAAAAATCATCTCATGAATAAGTTTCAACAATTCACTCAACAACGTTATAAAAGAAGACTGTTGCTCCATGAAAGACAAACCGATTGAACTCATCCGAATCATGAGCAAGGAGGAAAAACAGATCAATGTCAGATAGATCAGAGTCAAGACGGATAGGAGCACTAAAACCCCGCAAGAGAGATGGAATTGGTTGCTCCGGTATATCAGAGAAGACAAATTCTTCTTCTTTCTGCATTGCAACGATATAAGGGGAAAATTAGCATTATGAAGAAAGATACGACTCAATATGCTTCTAGCTCTCATGAACTGCAACTTGAATAGAAAATAAAAAAAAGAGTTGAGCACTACCAAAGACCTTTGCCAATATAAAAATCTTAAACTGTAAAATATGTAAACTACAATGCGCAAACCTTTTTAAATGATAAAAAACCAGAATAGCTTCATAAAAAGCTTTAAATGACCTTTGTTACTCGAAGAACAGCAGTGTAGACTGGCTGACCGTTGCCAGCAACAGATTGTAATGTCCCATCATGACACACAGAGGTGAGTGGCATGTCCTTCCCACTTGAGTCCAGGAGACCTACTGATACAGGAATGAACATGGGCTCTTTCACTGGCTGTCCAGGGGTTGGTGGCACCTCTTGGCTGAAAATAACCCATCAAGGAAAAGTTATCACTGATTATCCTTAAAATTATGGATTATCACAATTATATCCTTAAAATGAGTACCTGAACTTCAAAGAATAAGAACGTGTTTCAGCATTGTAGGATGAAGTAACTTTCACACAAGGAGTCCCAGCTTGGGAGTACCTGAAATTTTCATTATATGCAAAAACATAATAAATGTAATTACCCGACAGAACTCAAACAAGAGGATGACAATCCATACCATAATAGAAAATTTGCAAAATCTGCATCATTTGCATCTCGCATTGCAGCAAAAAAATCTTCACAGGTTACAGCTTGCCCATCATGTCTCTTAAAGTAAAGATCCATTCCCTGAAATACAGGCAGAATGATTCAATTACTAGCTCCATGGTGAGCAGCTTTTTGGTACAACACATATGTTCATTATATGAGCAGTTCCAGAGTTGGACACTTCCACAAAAATACCTTACGGAAGCCTTGGCTCCCAAGTAGGGTTTTGTACATCCTAACAACTTCAGCTCCCTGATAAGTTGGAAAATAATCATAAGCCCTCAATAAATAGGAGTGGTTATGGTCAGGGCATGCACTCACACAAGTGCATGCAAAACATTCACACACAAAGGGGAGAGAGAATGAAATAAAACCTTCTCATAAACCTGTCAGAAAAAAGAACAGCGAGAAAAAGTTAATATCTTATCAGAAACAAAAGAGTAGCCAAAGGAAAAGATGCAACGCAAAATACTAAGACATACCGTCACTGCAATTTGAAGTTAGCAGGTACACATCAGAATCACATGCAACAGAATTTCACAATAAAGGCAAACATATCAGACAGCAGCAAAAATGAATATCCAAGTCATGAAATAAAAGATTCTCCATGCAGCAAGTAGGAACAAAAACTTGCCTGTGTAGAAGTTGTCCATCTGCAAGGGAAACAAACAACAAATTTTAAAACAAGTCACATATAATACAGTTGAAATGCTTAAGATGAATAATAATACTGTCACATAATAAAGGTGGCTACTGACCTTAATGTAAGAATGTGGTCGAACAGGATGAGCCATAGGACCAGCATCCTGGAAGACAATAAATTAGATTTTGAGTAACTGGTTAAAGGGGAGTATGATACACCACAGTCAATGTGTATCAATGTGGAATCATATATCTCCACTTACAAACTTGCATAGAGCTTAAAATAGAATTAACCAAACTGGATCAGTGAAGCAGGTGTTGGAAAAAAACCAAAAAGGAAAGAGAACCTGTGGATATTGTGCATTACGAAGCCTTGAAACATCAGCAATCCGCTTAACAGTACGGCTACCCATGTCAGATGAAAATTCCTATCAATCAAGAATGATTACTAATCCTGTTAATAAGCTAAAACCAAAGAGGAGCAGCCTTAAGGCTGCATTTTCCACCATTAAAATAAAGAGAGATCAGATATACCTGATCCCGGAAAACAGTGAGACCCTCCTTTAAGCTGAGCTGGAACCAATCCCGACATGTCACTCTGAAAACATTTTAAGAACTAAAAATTATTTCTAGTAGCAATGCAAGTGGAATTTCAGAAAAGATAAATAATAATAAAGAAGTGATCACCTTCATAAAAATATAGATTTTGATGCATACAATTCAAGAGACAACTTAAAATATATATGTTATTTAAACAAAAACCCAAAAATAACGAGGTCAACAATATAGACAACTCCATATTGATTTATAAAATGACCATGTCTTCTACAAAAGAGAAATGAGACTTAATGGAATACAAGCCTACCTGTTGCCTGTCCAGTTGTGGAAATACTGCAGTGAACAGACAAAAAAGGTCATAAATAGGCAGCAGTAAAAAGAGTACGCATTTCATTATCTTCAACTTACAAATCTGAAACACACCTCATGACCAATAACCCCCAAGATTGCAGCATAATCTCCATCAGAAGCAGTTTCTGGAGAAGCCAAGACAAGCCTTGAATTGAAAATCTGTAGCCAAGTCCAAATATAAATTTATTATATCGCACAGAATATATATATATATATATATATATATATATATATATATATATATATATATATATATATATATATATATATATATATATATACAACACAATAACAAAATAAGTCAGATGATATACATTCAAACTTTTGTTTTCCATGGCTCCCCTGAGAAACAATCAAGAAAAAAGAAATATTAGCATTAACAAAGAAAAAAAATTAAAAGAAGAAAGAGTCATACATAATATACTTATTTATAGAACTTAAACAGAGTTACAAAGATAAATTTAGACCTAACGGAAACGCAGCTTACATGTTAAAATCTGGAACAGCCACTACATTGAAGAGATCTAGGTCATATTCAAGTCCAAAAACCTGTTTGTAGAAGCATACAAATAGAAAAAGGCTTTAGCACAAACAGAAAAAACATAAATTTTAAAAAATGAGTGAAAATACTAACATCCTCATCCCACTTCATTGCCGCCTTAAGTGAATACATGGCATGGGCAGTCTTGGGTAGGTCTTTGGCTGGAGTCCAAATCCTTAGAGACACTTGATGACCAGAGCAGGTGACAAATGTATCATCTCTGCTCTCCAACTGTCCAGCAACTAAGGCAAACAAGTAGCAAGGTTTCTTGAAGGGATCCTCCCAGAGTGCATAATGCCTACCACCCTACAAGGGAGTATAGATAAAGCACAATTAAGTGTTAATAACTGTTAAATAACCAACACTAAAGGGAGGGAAAAAAGAACACAAATTAGCAGACATCACCTCAAGATCTCCATGTTCTGCAAGATTTCCATTAGACAATAATACAGGGTATAATGACTTGTCAGCTTCAATACGGCATGTGTATTTTGCCATTACATCAGGGCGGTCCTATTTGCAAAATAAATACCACAGTACTGAGATTAATAATCCAGCGCAAGAACTTATTGAAATTATAACTGCTTCAAGATCCTTACTTGATAAAATGTAATTTTACGAAAACCTTCTGCTTCACATTGTGTGCAGAAATTCCCAGATGACTTGAAAAGTCCCTATAGTAGAACAATTAAATTATTGATAAAGGCACTAATGGAGGAAAAAAAATACACTAGATAAAAGAATACGATGTCAATATGAAATTGAGTAATGTACCTCTAATGAAGTATTCTTCTGAGGATATATCTCAGTGACAATTTCCAAAGTAAATGTACCACTTGGTGGCAATGGAAGTGTTAGATGGCGAGAGTCTAACTGATATTCACCCTCCTACAAATATAATAAAGTATATAAATGCACTAGAATTTTTTAAATCATACATCTTAATCCCACCTCAAAGAAGTCAATTGAAAATTCTGAACAAAGAATATGAAAAATAACTCCAAACAACATAGCTGTGGTATCAAACGGTAAAAGTTGGTTCAAATAGTTTGAGATAACATGACATTAAAAATATTATTGGAAAGTTGAATTAAACGGGCATACCTTCAGTTCAGTACCATTGATCTTGACCGAAGCAAGCTTTAGATCAACTCCATCCAAAACCAAGGGATAAGAAGAGCCTGTTTCACATGAGTTTGTATAAAAACAGGAAGAGCAGCAATGTTTGCAAAGGATAAAAGGGTAATATTGCAACTTTACAAAGAGAAAGCAAAAGATTGTTGAGATTTTACATCATAGCAGTGGCAGGAAAACAATATCAGCTGGTACAATGGATGAATGCAAATGTTAAGGAGATTACATTAATATCAAACAAGAGAATACCACACAACAAGCTATCACATGCTAAACGCAAAAAAGAATTACCACAATATTACCTTCAACCCTAGGGAAGACAGTTATTTTTGAATTAACAACTGTTTTCTCCTCACCCAACGAAAATTTCAAATCCACCTGAATTGGTAGTTCCATTAATAAACAAGAAAACAAACAAAATTCCTGTAAACCAGTTTAAGAGTCCAAAGAAAAAGTATTAATTTATGTAATCACATGCATACCGTGTCAAAGTAGTAATCTGGCATCTTGTAATCCTTCAAAAAGACTTCTTTTGGTGTATCCATTTTGGATTCCTCAACTCGCTTTGGTAAGTTCTCTGTGGCAACTGAACAAAAAAGCCTCTGGCCCGTTCGCTTACTCTGAAAAAAAAAAGTTAGAGCATCAGAAAATCAACAAAATTGAAAAACAATAAATTATGATAGATGATAAGTAAATTTCAAAGAATAACCACTTACATAAAGCGAAGAATATGGAACTAAGTAATTTCTTTGACTGCTGACCTAAAAGTATAGATGATAAAAAATTAGAAGCATTTGGTTCATAAACAACCTCCCACAATTCCACTGAAAGAACAATAAGATTTTCACAAACCTCTAAGCCAAGCAAACACCGATAGTGAGAAAATTTTTTCACTGAATTTCGAAAGAAGCCAACACGATTAGTACCCTGACACTGCAAAAAAAAAAAAAGGCATAGAATTTTTTATGCAGCATGCCCAAGAAAATCTACTGCTTAAAGACGCCATCAAATAGTGGATTTGTGTGTGCATATTAGTGCACTGATCCCCCAGAATTCCAATTTTCATTGCAACTAAGATGTCATGCCACAATAATAATTTCAAACGCAATTCAGCACAAGACATTCAACAGAACTATTTCAATCCCGGTAAAACCAGCTGAAGGTAATGAGATAAACCTAAAACATTACAGCACATCATGATTCAAATCAAATTTAACACTACCAAATATTCTACAAACTATCCCAGCTCTAAAAATAAATAAATAGATAAAACATGTATTGACAACCAACGTCAACCATCTATTACACCACAAGTTCTCAATTCCCGTTTCTACATTTTCTCGCAGCAACCAATAACAGAAGCAATGTGTACCCACTTGTATATGCACAAGCATAAATAGATATTTAAATGGAATGGGATTAAGTAATCACAGGAGACGAGGAGATCAAACCCAAAAGACTGGTCTTTGCCAAACACGAACTTTTGCACGGAAGAATCAACCGAGCCATTTAATTGAAAACAAAGTAAATCCTATAAAGACAAAACTATTACGAATGATACTTCAGTACATCAACCAAACCAACTAACAGTAAGTAAACTTCAAGAGGGTTTTTTACTTTTGATAAAAAAGAAAGATACCCAGAAAACAAAAACCCTATCCCACAAGAGAGAAACTTAAGAGAAAACAGAGTGTCACACCGGGTTCTTATATAAGGATAAATGGATAATTAAAATTATGGACAAGAAAAATCAAAGGAAAAAACAAATAAAAGCAACAATAAACCTAATCCTTGAAGCAAATTAAATAAAAATTACTAAAAACCAAATGAAAATGCGAAAATTGATTTACCCAGATTGATGATCAGATGAAGAGTCACAAAGAGAAACACAAAGCAATCGTTGATAACATGGGGTAGAACAAAAAATAAGTACCCCACATGGTAGATATTTCTCTTTAAATTTTAGTGAGGCCAAACGGCTATGTCCCACCCAAGGTTTGATGTTTTCTCAAAAGTCCTTCCTTTAACTATGGAAACACCAAACACTTACCCATGGCCGGTTAGATTTAACCAAACCCTAACGCCTGAAAATTTTATCTCCTTTTGCCCCCTTAAACTTTAAAAACTAAAATTTTCTCTCAGCTTAAGTTTTAAAAAATGGCAGTTTCACCTTAGGGTTTGGTTTTGAAATCTCCGGCGCCGTTCCAGCTCCATTGCCGACGGCCTCTCCCTCCCGAAGCAGCCTCTCCTTCCGGCAAATGTTTTCCTCCCATTTGGAGGCTCGATCGGCGTCGGTTTGGCCTTGGGAGACGAAGAACTTATATTCAAAAGTATTTAAGTGAAATAATTTATCAGTATTTTTTATGACATTTAATCAAACACAATAATTATTTATATCTATTAAATTTTATCAAATATAGTAATTATTTATACCTAATAACCTTTTAAATAATCTATCTTTAAGATAATTTTTTTATTTTGATAATCAAATATTATTTAAACTAAACACTTTCATGATTCAAATGAAACCCGACCAAACGGGCTCATAGTTCAAATGAAACCCGACCGAGTCATTTTCTTTTAAGCTCATGAACATTTGGTGAGCCGGATTTCTCGTTACTAGCCCAAAATTAACCTGGATTGGGCCTTATCTCTTTCCGTCAATCTTGGGTTTTGGGCCCATGTGTGAAGAAAATATGGATCTTATTTTACCTTCTTTTTTTTCTTAAAGCAGATATTATTTTACGTTAATTAGGATTTATTTAAAATTTGGCGTTAAAGGCTTAGTAAATGCATGCTGCGCAGCATGTGCTCAATGTTACATAGGCTGGGCACAAAACAGTTCACAGATTGGATAAGATACGGCACATAATTAAGGTTTAGCTGTTCTCCGGCTATGTTGTTTTTTGTGGTAAAATATAATTGCTTGTTTTTAAGCCTTTACAGCAAAGAAAAATACATTTTCGGCAAAGAATTTGACATTAATATCACAATACTTTATAGGTTTTAAGAAGGATTAGTTCCAATCCAGTTATTTATCTCAAATTTAAACTTAAATAAAGTGAGTCGAGACTAGACTTATTTCCATAAAAAGTGATTAATAAATATTTAAGTTATAAAGTTTAACTATATATTTTTTAAATTGAAGGGTTTAATTTTTTTTAAGTTAAAGATAAAAATTTCTAACTTGGTCAACTCAAATTATTCTTAGGGGGACGTCTGATTTGGGTAATGTTTTATTACCAAAATAAAAAGATTACTTTGAAAATAAATTACTTAAAAAATTACTAGGTATAAATTATTACTATGTTTGATAAAATTTGATAAATATAAATAATTATTGTGTTTGATTAAAGGTAATAAAAAATTACTAGTAAATTATTTTACTTAAATGTCCTTGAATATAATTATTTTTAAATATTTTTTATATTATTTGTCATATTAATTAAAAATAAATTTATTTTTTTCTCAAAAAAATAATAAATACTAATATAATTATAATAAAATCAAGATTACCTTGATAATCTTTAAATATCTAAGATGAAGGTGGTAATCAGATTATCATCTATATTACCTGTCACGTCAGCATAAGTAATAAAAGATTATTGTAATATTTTATTACTGATAAACCAAACAAGAAAATAAAAGATAGATTACCAAAGTAATCTTTAAAACTCATAACCAAACGACCTTTTAATGTTATTGGAAAGACTCAATTATTCCCCTAATTCAAAGTGTATAAGTTGAATATGAAAGAGGTGATGTTTTTATGGGAGAAAGAGTCTAATGGGTTTAAAAACAGATTAATTAACCATAACGACATGCTAATCATAGGGCTTATTGAATTGAATAAATTCTCCATAGAAATAAAGTCCAATTTGAAAGCACACAAGCATGTTCAAAACTTCATTAGTCTATAAATTAACACCAATCAAATCCTTCCAAACTTTCCCATAAGCACTGTCCCTATGAGTGCTTATTGCTTGCTAGGCGACAGGAAAGAATAACTTATTAAATAATGAACCTAGTTAAGCCAAGTGCCCTCTTTATTCTATGGGCCTAGTTATGAGCAGTGAAGAAGACTCTGCAATTGCGCCGCCTGCAACCCACAACTTTCCAGATAATTTTCGAAGCACTTAAAAGTTCAAACTCAATAATGTTTCGTTGAAATGCGACTTAAAAGTAAAATTTGCAAAGCTTTGCAATTGGGGTTTTCTTTTTTCTTTTTTTTTTATAAATAATTTTTTTGTTTGTATTTTATAACCCGACAGACATCCATCCAAACTTCATGAAATTGAATAAATTTGGACTCAATTAATGCCGGTTTGAGTTGGTCCATGTTGCTCAAAAGGAGACAAATTCCAATCAATTTTGGAGTTGATTGATTGACCCTATGATGTTGACGATTTGCTTCCTCTTTGGGCCACCCCCACTTGAATTGCAAGGCAGTGGAATGAGCTTGCCCATCAAATTACATCAACTGATGGTAGGATTGAGTTGGAATCAAATTTATTAAAATTTTAGTATAACAATTTGATTTAAAATTAATTAATTAATTTATTTGATTCGATTATATAATTATTTTATTAACGGTATTATTCGCCTATTAATTATACAATTCACCAGTTGGACAGCTTTTTAACACTGTCCTCTATGGAATGCAAGCAATGCAAAGGTGGAGAGTGTGAATGATACAGAGCCGTAAAAATAAAGTGTGATTGCATCACATGAAGGCATGTGCTAAGGAAGTACTACCAAAAGAGTGTTTTGGACTGACGTTGAAAGGCCAAATCCAAAACATCATTCAGGTCAACTTCACAGAGGGTTGGTTTGTTACTTTCTACACCAATGATTTGGGAAAGAAAACAGAATATATATATATATATATATATATATATATATATATATATATATATATATATATATATTTAGACGGTAATAATCAGAAAGGATAATGTTATTGAAATGGCCATAAGAGACGCCAAGCCAGACGGCTTTTGCTCATTGGCTTTCGGGCAACCAAAGGACAATGGAAAGCTTGTAACTTCCAGTTCCAAATGGCAAATATGATACATAAGAAAAGCAGATACTGATTCCCAATAAGATTTTGTGTATCCCCACCGGCAGCTTGTAGTGAAGTAGTCAGAGCAGTCATCTTGAATGGTGAGTGAATCAGAATCAGAACAAATGGTTATAGATAGGATTAGTATATTATTCCAAAATTTAGCCTCATAAAAGCTCTTAAACAGCACAAATGGTTCATAATTAGGTGGCTAAGTGATGGTGAGAATCAGACCATAAACCCATTTCGTTGGTTATTGATAGGATAGGAAGATTCAGAAAAATTTAAAACAGGGACAATTTGACAAAACCCAAGTTTCAGTTCCCATATGTGAATCCAATAGTATTTTAAAAGAATTATAAAAAGGGGTAACTCAGTTACAGTGGACTGGACCCAACCAACCCATTGCCCATGCTTCGTCAGATCCGCTCTTTTGGGTCCCATAATTATAAAAACTGTTTTTTTTTTTTTCTCCAAACGCGTCATTTCAGTCCTTCTCTTTCTCTTCACTGACATTAACATACAAAATTTTACACAATATATAGAGAGAGAAGCAAGAACAAAATTTTGTTTCTGTAGAAAGCTAAATCAAAAGAATTAAAGAAAGTGTTTTCGTTTAGACGAAGGAAAGCAAGCGATTTTACTCTGAAGCGTGTATTTTTGTTTTTGAAAAACAAAATATAGCTTGTGTGGTGTTGTGGGTTTTGAAGCTTGAGATTTTATTTTGTTATGCAACTGAAAAAGGTAAGCTATTTTATAGCTTTGATAAAATTTGATTTTCCATAAAAATCTTCATTGTCTAGTATTTTTTCGGAGTTCAAGTCTCTATCATGTCTCAATATTCAGTCTAATGCTGGAAGTCTCCATTAACTTCAAACTCTACATTAAGACCATCTCATTTTCAATATTTTTATCAATCTTGATTGAATATTCGTGAGTTTTTAGCTCAAATGTGGATGCCCTTTTCACTCTTTTACATTTCGTTTTCGTAATTGTTTATAAAATCAATTATTGTTTTGCAGTTCGGTTAAGTTCGGTGCACTGGCTGTAAAGGACACTCAAAAGACTTGGCTGAGTCAAAGTTTAAACTTTTTCGGGTTTATCATTGGATTTAAGCAATTGGGTTGATTAATTTGGAGGCAAACATTGAATCTATGATAAAGATTTCCAAGCTTTAAAGCCGAGTAAGTTCTCAGATCTGAATTACCGTTGAAAATTTATATTTTTATATTTTTCTATTATATTCCGAAGTAGGTCTCTCATTTCAAAGTTTTCTTTATATTTCAAATAGCTTGTTTAGATCTATAATGCTCTTTCTTCAAGCTTCAATGATGATAGTTATTGAGTTTCTGTTCAAGTTTTGGCAACGGGTCTCGCCATTTTTTCTACCTTTTTCATGTATGTATTTTATCTGAATCTGGTTATATGGATCTTTGAAGCATAATAGCTGGAAAATGTTGCCTTTATCGTTAATTTTTATCACCTTTTTAGGTATCAAGTTATGAATTATGAATATTTGTGAAACTTCTCCACAAATTCGAAATCTGTATTGCTCCCAAAGATCATTTTAGCTTTTTTTTTTCTACTCAAGTTTAATAATCTACTTTAAATGTTATGCATATCAGTTAATTTTGAGGCTGTTCATATTTTCTCCCTGTGGTTATAGTAATTTATTTATTTTCATTCTTTTGGGTTAATTTATGAATTATGTTTTCCTCCATTGTCATTATGGAATTCTTTGCTAGGATGACAACGCTCATTGCTTAACTGTTGAAATGATAATGATGGTAAAGAATTTATTATTACCAATATTTTCTGGTATCTCTGTTCCTTTTTTGGAAGATATGTTGCTTACTAAAGCTATCTTATCCATTTCAGTATGGCTTCTTATCTTCTAGAAGGCATGCATGGGATTTAATATCTTTCAGAAGAGGGAAATTTTGAAGTATGGATCTAGGAGAAGATAGCTCCAGATTTGGGTCACTGCCCATCACAACTTCAAGGAACATGTCATCATCATCTTCAGTGTTCTTTTCAGCAAATCAGTCTCCCTTTTTCTCTCCAAGATCACCAACATGTCAAATATCTGAATCAACACGTTCCGATGCTCAATGTGATAGCATACATGTAAGTGCTGAGCCTCCTAGTTCCAGTTCAGGCATTCCAGATCCAGAATCTCTAGCAAATGTCAGATTTAACTTGTTAGATGTTTCAGCAGCTCCTGCTGCATGTGCTTTAAATGATTTCCAGAACTTCGATTGTGTATCTTTCTCAACTGGCAACTCTAACAGCAACTTTTCTAGTTATGGTATTGCCCAAGATTATGGTTATTCTGCACTAAGAGAGAAACATAGAAAGCATGGGAGAAGCTACAGAATGTCAGTGTCACTTAACTATAATAGACTGAGAAGTTGTGATGTCTTCATAGGTGTGCATGGTCGCAAGCCCTTCTTACTGAGTTTTGCTAATTGGCTCAATGCTGAATTGGAGATTCAAGGGATTAGTTGCTTTGTATCTGATAGAGCACGATGTAGAAATTCTCGTAAACATGGAATTATAGAGAGAGCAATGGATGTTTCTTCTTTTGGGGTTGTGATCCTCACAAGGAAGTCTTTTAAGAACCCGTATACTATTGAGGAGCTTCGTTTCTTTTCCAGCAAGAAGAATTTGGTTCCAATATTCTTTGATTTGAGTCCAGGTGATTGCCTTGTCAGGGATATAGTTGAGAAGAGGGGAGAACTGTGGGAAAAACATGGGGGTGAGCTATGGGTTCTCTATGGAGGATTGGAGAACGAATGGAGGGAAGCTGTTAATGGCCTCTCTAGGGTTGATGAATGGAAATTGGAAGCTCAGGAAGGTAATTGGAGAGATTGCATATTGAGGGCTGTCACACTTTTGGCTACGAAGTTAGGAAGGAGAAGTGTTGTTGAGCGATTGACCAAATGGAGAGAAAAGGTGGATAACGAGGAGTTTCCTTTCCCTCGAAATGAGAATTTTATTGGCAGGAAGAAAGAGTTATCTGAGTTAGAATTTATACTTTTTGGTGATGTTAGTGGAGACACAGAGAGAGATTATTTTGAACTTAAGGCTAGACCCAGGAGAAAGAATTTTATGATTGGGTGGAGTAAGAGTACTTCACTGGAGGAAAGACGCAAGGAACAGCAGAGGGAGAGTGGCAGCAGTAAAGGTAAAGAACCAGTGGTATGGAAGGAGTCAGAAAAGGAGATTGAGATGCAAAGCACTGATGTTCCTGAAAAACCAAGGGCTAAAAGTGGTGGAAGGTTTTCAAGGAGAAAAAGATCATCAAAGTTTGTGTATGGAAAGGGTATTGCTTGTGTGACAGGAGACTCAGGGATTGGCAAGACAGAGCTTCTTCTGGAATTTGCCTACAGATTTCAGCAAAGATACAAGATGGTTCTGTGGATAGGAGGTGAAAGCAGGTATATAAGACAGAATTATCTGAATCTCTGGTCATTCCTAGAAGCTGATGTTGGGGTTGAAAATTTCTCAGAGAAAACCAGGATAAAAAGCTTTGAAGAGCAGGAAGAGGCTGCCATTTCCAGAGTCCGCAAAGAACTCATGAGAAACATACCATTTTTAGTAATCATCGATAACTTAGAGAGTGAAAAGGATTGGTGGGATCACAAACTTGTAATGGATCTTCTTCCCCGTTTTGGTGGAGAAACCCACATTATTATATCCACACGCCTTTCTCATGTGATGAATTTGGAACCTTTAAAACTCTCCTACTTGTCTGGGGTGGAGGCAATGACTTTAATGCAGGGAGGTGTCAAGGACTACCCTATAGCAGAAGTTGATGCCCTCAGGGTAATTGAGGAAAAAGTAGGAAGGCTAACAATGGGCCTAGCGATTGTGGGTGCAGTTTTGTCTGAGCTACCCATTAATCCAAGCAGGCTCTTGGATACCATTAACAGAATGCCCTTGAGGGACTTAACATGGAGTGGTAGAGAAGCACATTCGTTGAGAAGAAATACTTTCCTACTACAACTCTTTGAGGTGTGCTTCTCAATATTTGATCATGCTGATGGGCCAAGGAGCTTGGCGACCAGAATGGTCCTGGTAAGTGGGTGGTTTGCCCCAACTGCAATTTCAGTATCCCTATTGGCCCTTGCTGCTCACAAAGTACCTGAGAAGCATAAGGGAACCCAGCTATGGAGAAAATTATTATGTGGACTTGCTTCATCATACACCAAGAAATCAGAAGCTGAAGCATCTTCTATGTTGTTGAGATTCAATATTGCAAGAAGTGGTACCAGGCAAGATTACATCCATTTTCATGAGCTTATCAAGATTTATGCTCGCAAGAGAGCAGTTACTGGAGTTGCGCATGCAGTGGTTCAATCAGTCATCAATCGTGGTTCTTTAATCCATCATTCACCTCATATATGGGCAGCATGTTTCTTGGCATTTGGATTCAGTACTGAACAAAAAGCTGTGGAGCTCAAGGTGTCAGAATTGTTGTACTTTGTAAAAAAATTGGTTTTGCCTCTTGCTATCAAGACATTCATCACATTATCCGGGTGCACCGCTGCTTTGGAGCTCCTACGTCTATGCACAAACACCTTGGAGGCGGCAGATCATGAATTTGTCACCCCAGTTGAGAAGTTGATAGACAGTTCACTTTGTTGGAGGCCAGTCCAGACCAATGCGCAGTTAAATCCATCTTTATGGCAAGATTTGGCACTGACAAGAGCAACAGTGCTTGAAACCAGGGCCAAGCTAATGGTAAGAGGAGGGCAGTTTGACATAGCAGATGATCTGATTAGGAAGGCAGTTTTTATTAGAACTTCAATCAGTGGTGAGGATCATCCAGACACAGTAGCTGCTCGAGAAACTCTAAGCAAACTCACCAGGCTTCTTGCAAAATGTTCAAATTCATAATACTTGACCATACATTTTTATAAATTTTATTGTAAGCAGAGTTTACGTTCTTAGAATTTCACAGAGTTTACAAATAAAACTCATGTAAACAAAATTCAATTCAGATCAATTCTCATACCATATTTATCCCCTGAATGAGATTGGCTGTATGTATGTATATTTATTAGCCTTGCACGCAGTCAATCATAATAAATAGACAAAGTATGCCCTCATACATACAGGATCAACCCAGGGACCTTCAGGCTACAAGAGTAACTCTGTACCACTTAGCTATAAAGGCTACAGGGAGGATCCGAAAAATACTATCTTATAATAAGGTAATATATTTATTGATTTTGATACTCTACTATCTCTACAGGATTGAGTTGGAATTTTAAGGTTATATAAAGTGAAACTTCAATTTAGAGATAAACAGAGTATTCAAGTAGTAGTACAAAGTTCTTGTACTTATCTTCTCCTCCCCCCCCCCCCCCCCCCCCCCCCCAACCAAAAAAAAAAACGGAGTTTTTGTGAAGAGGTTTTACAGATGTTACTTGGTTTTTCTTTTCATGCGATGTTTAGATATTTTCTATGGTTTTTCAGAACTTTTGGGGGGTAAACAAAAAAAATTATTATTATTTATTATTAATATCTTTTATTATTTCATAATTTATTTTATTTCTTAAATTAATAAGGTAATTTCAATAATCACCGATAGAATAATCTCTCAAATAATACCTCAAGCAAAACGCGGAATACCCTAGAATTTGTAGGCGTTGAAACAACATGGATGCATGCCAAGAGCAAAAACAAGCAGAGGTCCCAACAGAATGAATATTTGAAACATTAAGACAACTGTTTGATTAATTTACACAACATCCATGGAAAATAAAGACAGAAGGGGCAGGAGTTATTCCATAAGCCTTCAGTTTTGACAAGTTCCATTTTCCAGGAGGTGAATACAATGTACAACAGACAATTAATGGATGCCCTTTTGCAACTAAGGATCAGGTTGTCCAGCTACTGCTTCATCACTTGATGCATATTCATCTTCGCTCAGCTCCTCATCACTTGATTTTTCCTCTGTGGCCTTCCCGGCATCTTCTGGCTTGGCATATTTCTCACAATACTCTACAAAATCAAACACATTGTCAGTGGGCTCAGAACTCAGAACACCGCCACAAATAATATATACTTGGTGGCATATGGGTTAAACTCAATGGTAACTTGACTATGACTCAAATGTATGGTGTCTGGTAACAAATGCTTCTACACATAAAAATACAAAAACCTTCTAAACTGTAAAAATACAAAGTTTGCAACCAAGGAGAAACAAAAGACCCGTCTCAGAGAACGGTAAAAATACAAAAGCCTTCTAAACTTTTTTACATGCTCTGATCCCCAAAATAAGAAACTTGCAACCAAGGAGAAACAAAAGAACCATCTCAGAGAACGGATACCCTTCTTATAATTTGTGCAGTCATGCATTGCCTAAGAGATTCCCAAACTTCTATTGTTAAGATGGTTCACAAACATGATGGAAATTTATGGTCTCCTATCCCTTTGGCTTACCACATGGTCACGTTGAACAGAGTTAATACTGAAAAGACATCCTAACAGGCCAACAGCAATAAAACCACCATCATCTCTCAGGCTATATATAACCAATTTCTTAGAATTACACCTCTACACTGCACAGTTTCCCAATTAGTAAATGAAATTCTTATAAAGCAATTCTTTGCAAAGATCATACAGTAAGGAAAGCAAGAAACATTCCCATGTTTAATATAAATGACAACTGATCCATCCTTTCCATGTCATAATACAACCATGTCGCCAATTAATGTGCTGGCTGAATGTATCTCACTTCATTAATTCTTCCCTAATTATAAGAATATATAAATAGAACAACACTTGCAACTCCAGCCCACAGGAATAACATTTTGAGATTAAATTTGTACTCTAAAGATAAGCAAGTAAAGAGAGTTGAAGAGTTGGTTCTTGTTCAGCTTAAAATGACTATTATATGCATCCAACCTTGCTCCTATAATCAGAAAGTTAAAATAGGTGGTAAACAGTTTCATTCTTCAAATTCTTGGAATTAACATATCCCTGCAATATGAATATCCACTGGCACAACCGCAGAGCCCTGGTTAGAAGACATGGTACAAATACAATTGTCACCTTAACTTCATTTCTATAAAAAAGTGAATTCACAACTCCCTACAAGCTAAAACCAAGTAGAAAAGAATCATGCTCTCAATCAAAGCATATACAATTAATGTGCTAGCTGAATGTATCTAACTTCATTAATTCTTCCCTAATTATAAGAATATATAAATAGAACAACACTTGTAGCTCCAGCCCACAGGAATAACATTTTGAGATTAAATTTGTACTCTAAAGCTGAGCAAGTAAAGAGACTTGAAGAATTGGTTCTTGTTCAGCTTAAAATGACTATTATATGCATCCAACCTTGCTCCTATAATCAGAAAGTTAAAATAGGGTGGTAAACAGTTTCATTCTTCAAATTCTTGGAATTAACATGTCCCTGCAATATGAATATCCACTGACACAACCCCAGAGCCCTGGTTAGAAGACATGGTACAAATGCAATTGTCACCTTAACTTCATTTCTATAAAAAGGTCAATTCACAACTCCCTACAAGCTAAAACCAAGTAGAAAAGAATCATGCTCTAAATCAAAGCATATACAATTTAGTCAAGAATCTGTCAATTAGAAAAAAAAAAAGAGGAACGAATTGTGTATTTGATACTCAAACAAGTCATATGGAAATGGGAATGCACGGCTGGAGACATAAGTGACTTTTCAGTTGATACCTTTCACTCTTTGTTCGTAAGTAGTGCGATCACGCATCATTAGAGCAGCAGCTTCTCCATTCAATGGGTCTGACGGGTTGGGATACAAAAGAAGTTGAGGAAGAAAAACTTCAAATACATTAACCAGATCTGTGAAGGAATTTAAGAAAAGAAAGTTCAGTCACCAACTTCACATTGGAACAACACTAAATGACAGGCAAAGCAACAGACAAAAAACCAAAAAAAAAAAAAAAGTTGAAAGAAGTTGATTTCAGAGCTCTGCAATAATTAGAATTAAACTGTATGAACAAAATATGAAAATATTAAATTACCAAACATGGGGCTCCAAGTTTGATTGATAACATCTAAACAAACTGAACCAGACCTGAAACTCATAAAAAAAAATCAATGTCTCAGCCAACTTATCAAAATTGTGTGTTCCATACACAAACCACAAAATATACACCATAATTCAAACAAAAAAACAGTAGTGAAATTATAACACAACTCACATTTCATCAACATTTGGGTGATATATCTTGTTGACAAAGCCAATTGATGGAGATTTATAAGGATAAGCATCTGGCAGCTCCACCCTTATCTTCCACACACCTCCATGATAAGGACCTGTCACATTCCACATAAAACTTGATAAAGAGAAAAAAAAAGATCATTCTCTTCCAAACCAAAACTACCAAATACATTTACCAATAAACTCTAAAATCACTGAGGATATTCAATGAACAATAAAGTTGTAGATGGTATGATATAACATAATCAAGGGAAAAATAAACATAAATATAAAGAAAAGGCAACACATATCAGAGAGGTCAACAAGTGATAAAAAAACACCAGATTACTCGGAAAAAAAAACAATCGAAATCATGGGGCAAAAATCAGGCTCTATCTACAGTTAAATCATTAACGTTCAGCATCTACACCTGATCTACACAGTCGTAGAAATAATCGACAGAAAAAAAAAAACATAAAAACCCAGAAAGGAAACATAAAAAATAATTGAATTAAACTCATAGATCATATACAAACACAAAAACATAAAAGGGAATTGATCGTTTTACTCTCTTTTGGTCCATTGAATTCCACATAAAACTCTTGCATGCCATCATTGATCATCTCCACCTTATAGTCACTCATCATCCTAGTTCACATCAATCAAGCCCACATCAACAAAAAGATACGTAATTAAATAAAAATATAAAATTGAACACAAACCCAAGATTAAAACAAAAATCAGTAAAAAGAAATTACAGTTTCATCAAATCCATTTCTCGGCGTTTGCTTGGTGAAGACATATTTGGGTTTTATTTTGTTGAGATTTGGAGATAAAAAGATTAAAACAGTACTTTCTCCAGAAGCAGAGAGACGAAGCAAAGTGGGTTCAGACATAAACGAGCGAAACAAGGACTACATATTTGATGCCCATAAGCCGACTACCGTAAATAAAGTGACAGTAATTTTCTAGTTTTATTACTCACAACAATAACAGCCCATTCTGGACAATTTTCCGCTTTTGCCAATTCTTGAAATTTTCCCATATGGGTTTTTTGGTAATATATTTATTTTCTGTGAAAATTATGGTAATAAATGGTCCAAATGAATGTTTCCCAAATCAAAAAAAGTTAGGTATTTAACCTAAATTTATAGAATGAAAGGGGACGTGAAGATGTCATCGCTGTTGAAAAGGGTGGATTTTAAGTATGAATAACATGGTTTTGTTCACATGAAATTGCCATAATTAGAAAAAACAAATTGAATATGGGTAATATTTTGAAAATATATTTATATGTATCACTATATAATTAGGTATTATTTTTTTATTAATTTAAAATCATTTAATTTATATAATAATATATAAATATATATTTATTTATATATTTAAAATAAATATATATAATTTTACTGATTGAATATTTAAAATTATGAAAGAAAAAAAACATTAAATTATATTAATATAATTGTGCTGGCAATTGATAATATTGCGTTTATAAGTTGGATTCGTTATGGAGCAGATTTAGAGAATTCAGAGGATATAAAAAATATTAACTATAATTAAAATCTTATATGTAGAGTTTACTGTAATTAAAAATCGGCACATGTATATAAATCTGTCTTTGGCTTAACGTAAAAGAAATAAGAGGAAAAATTATTCAAACGTTTTTCATAAGGTAGATTTCATTGAAGATAAAATTCTTTCCTAAATGTCAATTCAAAATTACACTTATACCCCACCTACTAAGGCACCGGATGGTAAATCCATAATAATAATTTACTAATTTTAAAAATCTTACATCATTTTTTTAGTAAAAACGCTTATTTTGAAAATTAAATCAATTTAATTTAATTTAATTATTAATTTTTATAATTATTATATTAAATAAATTAAAAATAGTATTTTTAATATACTGACAATAAGTCTCTTACTTATACTCACTTGTTTGAGTATCCTACTTTTACTATTCAAATCCCTTTGGGAGGGTTCTTGCGTCATTTTCAAAGAATGTAAATGTTAATATATTAAAATAGTGAAAGTAAAAAAATGGGGGGTGTTTAGGATATTTTAAAAATTAGGGGAGCAAAGGAAAAGGTACTGGTAGCAAGATTCTACCTAGCTTAAGTAGATTATTCATCTCACATTCTTTATCTCTTTCTTGCCTATCTTGCCGTCACCAACACTCTTCACACTTTCATCTCAATATGACAAAGATGGCTTCCATTACCCACTCATCCCTTCCCCACACGTAATCTTTTCTATTGCTTGGTCTATTCCTCTACATAAATACCCTTTCTTTTTCTTTTTTTTTTTGGGAAAAATATTAATAAATACAAATAATTAATATACCATTATATGCTGATATAATACAATAATATTTTAATAATTGAATCAAAAACCAATTTAATTTTTGTTCGGTCTAACTAATTAATATAATTATTAAAGTAAAAAACAATACTAATTAAATATATATTTATGATATAACATAAATTCATTTATGATATAATGGTGTTATACCATCTCCACAAAATAAAAGGGAGTTTTGGAGGATTTCCCACATCTTGTCTTGTTTAGTAACCTTTTGCTTTCGTACCAAAAGAGGGCTCATTGAGACTTTGAATGGAGTTTCTTTGTATTCACACAACTCCCAAGTCTTAGATTCAAGATTGGAATCCGTCCTTTCGATCTTAACCTTAAAAACTGATTGTTTGTAAAAGAGGCAAATAGGTGAAGCCTAAAGTCTTTCCATCTCTTGTTATATATTCTTTATTTGTTCCGAAAGTCATATTGAGTTGGCTTCTCAGTACAAGAAAGCTATTTTGAATAAAGATAATAGCATCTCTTCTCTTTCATTAGGAATAAATTTGAATTGAACTAAATTTGACCATGGATTGACTCGAACTCAGTTCGAATCCGTAATGCTCAGCGTGAGTTTAGACTCAAGCTAAACGAAAATATCTTTTGAAGGTAGCTAGTAAAATTAATAATATCATTAATACTATTCCTATATGGGGATTCAAACTAAACTCAAACCAAAATGTCAAATTAAAACTTTAGCTCAAATTTAATTCGATTCAGATTCAACTCTTGTTTGTACATCTCAAAGGGAAAATTATTAGAATGTCAAACTGCAAAACTAGGCTACAGGGTTCAGGCTTTTTTATATTTCTGATTGGGGGAGGGGGAAGGATTCATGCATCCTTGAAATGGTGGTAGCCTGGTAGAGCCAATAAAAAGCATCTTTTGCAGCTTGAAATGTTACCTTATTTCTTTGTCCGACAACTCATAAAAACTTTTGTTAGAAGGCATAACAAGTTAAGACTTCTTCCAAATTATTTGGTTGTCATCAATCTTACTGAGACCAACCACTTATCATTTACAGTATGGTGGAAAAATTCAACCTTCTACAAATTAATCTTCTTTCAAAACATGAAAACTTCAGCAGCGAGCAAAGGTGATTAAAATTTTCCAAATGGAAGGGTCAAAGGCACATCTAAACAGAAAAAAAATTGAAAAAGGAACAAAAGCTCTTAAGAACAAGTATGTGTACCCCTGCCTCCTCCATATTCCTTTATCCAAAAAGATGTTTACCTGTATTTATTGACAGTTTACAAAATGCAGCCATTGCATTCAATAACACAGTTTTCCAGTTTAACTTTTGAAAACTTGAAAATTTTGTTCAATAAACCCAAGAAAACTTTAAGCATATTTTGTGTGCTCGGCATCTTAAGAGCCCTGCCAGGTCTGCTTCCACCTCAGCAACTTCTCTTCAAAATTGCATCATTCTTCAATGTGATTACTAAAACCATCAAATCTTCATTGTCAATGAGTGATGCTGTATTGCTATTGAGGGAAAGAACCGTTAAACTTTTAACGGGAATGTACAGCCTGCGGAACTTGACTTTCTAATTGGAGTAACAACTGACCTGCATCATTCTCTATTCCAAATATGTTAACTGATTGTTTTGATCACATATCATAATGTCAGAGCCAGGAACCTTCACTGCTTCATGCCCAAAACTGCCACTAATAGATCCAAACTCTGATTCATCATCGTCACTGTCAATATCCCTTGGAGTCACACGATTCTGATAACTTCTGCGGCAGATAAGGAATACATTAAAGTAATAGCTTACCAAGTCTTTCCTTGTCTTCCTATGAAAGAATTTGGATGCATTTCCCCAAAAGCGCTTACTCAAAGAGTGAGTACTAAATTTTATCATATCCTTAAACCTATTTTCTTCTTCAACTGTCCATCTAAGTGATACTTCCTCACCCATCCCATCAAATTTCCAAAAGAAGAAAACTGAACCCAGCTCAAGCTTCAATTTCATCCTGTTCTCGGCAATGTGAAATCTAACACATTCAACAGAACCTGGAAGTGAACAGCCACATGCATCCGATCTTCCCCTCCCAATGGGATCCCTATTTTGTTCCCCATCAACCAAAGGCCATATACATGTGCCTAGCCACTTAGGGTCACTCTGGGCAACCACACCAGTCCATTCAGGGACACTAGCTTGAAAGAGAGGTCCGATAGCAACATGCTTCTCAAAGGGCTCATCTACACAAGAAATAATGTTCACAGGAGTTTTCTCCTTCAGTCCAGTCCCCAACTCTGTCTTGCGAGGACTAGTCAATTTACCCTCAGTTGCAGAACATGAATTGCAACAAGAGCATAAACGAGATTTTACCAAGGTAGGAAGCCTTTCGCTGCATCTTAACCTCTCTGTAGAATAGTGACTATGATTTGCAATGTCCTCATACATGGATGGATGCATCTTTTGACTGTTCTGCAAATTCAAACCATGATCTATTCAGAAAATTGACAATTGATTCAATTACATATATGAACAAGCAGAGGTTTAGTAAAGTAAGATCATTAACTTTTACAGCTGCGCAATGCAAAAAGTTGGCAGTATCTTGCCATGCAACAAAAAGCGTTACCATGTTACTGCTATATTAGGTGAATTCATTATTGCTTCCCCAAAATGTTAGGTTTTTGTCACTCATCCGTCATATATTTCTGTTATGATGATTACATTGAAAAAACTTTATAACTGATAATAAACAACGCATGCAAAGATGATATACACAGGATCTTGAATAATGTCGTTCATAAGATGCCCAACAAAATATAAAATCCTCAAGTGCATGCATCATTCTGGTTTCAAGCATCTACTGCAATTCTCTATAAAATTAACTTCCCAAAGTTCAGATATCTTTCTTTTCAACCTCTTTCAGAATTCTCAAGATAATTAGTTTATCAAGTATTCTCTCACATTTTATTGCAAATTCATTTATAGACCTTCTGCAATTCATCCCTAATAACCATCTATGACGGATTGAAGTGGATAACATATATAAGACCCTTCTTTAGGCTTTGACAGGGTGATAGCTATCAGGTGGCAAAATATGCAATGCATCAAATCTTATAGTCTTTGCCAATTTAGCACTCACTTAACAACAATAATAATAATAATACTGACTTACCAAATAAAATAATAATAATAATAATAATAACTTCTCTATGCATGGAAAATACAGTAACTTGTAGCGAATCTAAAATCCTTGATGTAGATAACATCAATAAATTTGGTAAACATAATCTCTCTACTCTACCTGCAAGGGAGATTGTTTAATTTTCAAATCAACATGCCTTTTTCGTAGCAATGCATTTCGTGCCCTGATTGCCTGGACCCATTGCGTCTTGTCTCCATACCGCTTCCACTTAGATGGCCCTGGAATTACCCCAATCGACGGATCATCAGGATGCTTTGCAATCTGGATTAACCAGTTCAACATTCCTGATAAAGATTCCCGCTTCCTCTTACAATAAGAAAAGTCATTTTGACTCACACTTGAGTCATTATAACATAATTTTTCATCATTATCAAAGAAATTTTCGTCATAATCACTACTGGTTTTTCCAACAGCGCTAGATTTCACATGCCTACATTTGCTGTCCCACAAATGTAATGCACTCTTCTCAATAGCCACATCAACATACCTATCATTTCTCTCATGTTCCACCAAAGAAAGCCTATCATCTTTAATCTTGTATGGCCATTTCATTAGCAAATCCCTAAACTCCATTTCGAACTCCATCGACAACAAATCATGATTCCCACCGCAATCATACCCTCCATTTCCAAAGCTTCTACTACCACTTCCCATTAACCATTTCTCCAGCTCACCTAGATACCTACTATATACCAACTTAACTGAAGCCAGAACACAAAGATCCAATCTCAAATCCATCACCACAAAAGACCATAAGCCGTTTTCAGACACCTTATGAAAACCACCTCTCTCTCTCACAGCCCAAAAGAGTTCAAACAAATCCAGTGACTGTCCATCACCTAGTAATGCTGGAACAGGCCTACGGCAACCTTTATGAACCATCTCTTTCAAAAAGGCTGAAAGAACCTGATCAAACAGGCATTTCAGTTTGTCCTTGTATTCATCAGAATTATCGAAACTATCTTTTACATCATTATCAACCTCAGCACAACTACCGTTACTCTCATGACTACTAATTTTCCCACAATCTGAAGCACTTAAAACCGAACATCCTGCCATGAGGTTCTCTTAAACAAACAAAACAACAATCAAACCTCCTCCAAAACAGCTTTTCTTTTCTGGGTTTTTGCTTTTTTGTCTCCTTGCAGATTGATATAAACAAGAATTAAAGAAACAAATGGGTACAAGAAATTTTTACACATACAAGTAAGAGGAGGCTTCTTGGCAGTTACGTTACAAGATATCACCTCAATGTTTGTGGAGCCAAGACTGATCTCTTAGAGTTACAAAGGAGACAACCGTGATAAACGCTTGTTGTTCTGAAAATATAAGGTTACTGGGTTTAGCGCGCGTGACGATACAGGATGAAACTTGTCGAAAGAAAGAAATGTCAAGATTTGCGTTGTGTCTGATCAAATCAAGAATTGGGAGGTAAAAAGAGAAGGGTCTGGTCAATTAATTAGAATAAATTCCAGAACTAAAGAAAATAATTATTATTTTAATCAAACATCAGATACAAGAACAAAGAATAGATTGCTTACTTTTTAAAAAGCCGAGATTTGTTCGAGGCTGAATCAGTATTCACTTCATCGTTTTTCTAACATGAATAAATAAGTGAGATATTATATTATATGGTAATGTTTGAATAGACAATGGTTAATTATTCTTACTGTAAGAGAGCATTTGGTTTAGGGTAATTCTTAATTACTCAAATAACCTGTCTTAATAGAAGATTAACATAATGTAATGGGAAATTTTGAATTAAAATTTTACATTAATTAAAAAATTATTAAAATATATATATTTTTTTTTACAAATTTATCTTTATTTATTAAAATTTATGACAAAAATATCATTATATTCAGTTAAACTAAGAAGTAATATTAATATTTTAGAAAAATATATATTAACAATTTAAAAAATAATCTAATTAACTAATCACATTGTTCAATGACATAAAAAAAATCTAATATATCATTAACATAGTGATTATTTTAGAAAATATACAATATAAATTATTTAACATAAATCATTATAGTTAATATTAATAATACATAATATTTATTTAAAATATAAATTTAATCAAATATAACAATAACTTATATCTAATGTAATTTATCTTTATAATATTTCTATATATTTTTTTTAATAAAAGATTATCAAAACTAAACAAAAGTTAAAAGCATACTAATACCATAAACCCTTTTCATTTTTATTTATTTCATATATTCACTTTATCTTCACATCATTCGATTCTGAAGATAGATTGTTGTAGTGTTTAACAATTATTTGAAAACCGGATTGAACTGGTTGATTTAATCAGTTAAATTGGAAACCGACTCTAAATCCTATTCGATTAATATAAAAAATCGATTTTGCTATTAACTTGGTCAAATCCAGTCAAAATTAGGTTTGACTTTTGATTTTTTTAATTTTTAATTAATTTTAAGTAATTTGATCATTTTTTATTAGATTGGATAAATTTCTAAAGACTTGTAAAGAAAAATAAGTTCAAAAATAAAATAAAAAGAAAAAAAAAAGTATCTCACATTCATTGAAATGTCTTCTATAAACAATAATCTACAAAATTATATTTTTTCTGTATCATGAAATTGTGATTTTTTTTTATTTTAATTGTTTCATTGAAATCAAATAAATAATTGTTACTTATTAAAAAAAATATGATCTAATCTTCATAAGTGTGAATATCCTGATTGATTTTATTTTTTACAAATTTTTAAACAAAATTTATTCATTATAATTTGATAACAAATTAAATCAATTGAATCATAAGCTAGTGAGATAATCAATTTGATCACCGATCCGGTTTTAAAAACATTGGTGTTTATAATTGACTGGGCATGTAATTTGGCCGAGACTTTTGAATTAATAGTTTGAAGAATATTAGAGGTTTAGTCGCTGAATTTTTTAGTCGAATTCATTGTTTTCAACTGAAAATTAAGGGTTTTAAACCTATGTTTTTAAATCAAAACTCGTGATTTCATATATATATATATTTGGCAAACTATTGTTTAAAACGCTAACAGAAATTCTACCCAAATAAGATGTTTCAACCAGATTTTATCAAAATTTAAAATTAATTTTCTAATTTCAAGATTTTTTATTTTTTATTTTTTTTATTTTTTTTTTTTTTGCATTGTGTAAAAATCGTCTAATTCATATTTCTTTCAATTGTCTAATGTGAAAGAGGTGTTACTAGACATGTCATATTCAATATAATTGCATCCGTGAATGACATAATTAGCTGAAGATATTACATATGTAAATCAACACACAAATTAAAAAGCAACGAGTCAATCACATTCCATCTAGCCCAAGAAACGTCTTCGTCTGCTTTTGGATGTCAAGAGTAGGGTACGCTTTTGTGGTATCAAGTTGTTAGCGTCTTATGACACCAATGGATGCAAGATCAATAGATCACACTACTGAACATGTTGGATTTGTAAATATCATTATTAAGACAAATGTGTCTGATAAGCACTCTCATCTCTTAGTGTCAAAAGCAACCTAAAAGACAGACTTGGAAGTGCTAATGTTGATGGCACTAGTTCATTTCATGCCTAATTTTGATACAAGGAGACCTGAAGTTTCCCTCATCATCAAGTGTGAATGTTTCTATAAGATGAAAAAATATATATATATATCCTTCGGTCAATAAGTGCTGGATTGATCCAACAGACAATGAGTGCTGAATGCGAGATAGGAGATTATCAAGACAAATGTGTCTATTGGCGTCAACTGTACTAGTAACTTAATTAGAACATAGTTAAGTAGAGCAACACTAAAATATTACTACACCCCTATATTATCATTTTAAGTCTCTAGAATAACAATTTACCCCCTATTATACTCACACTCTCACCCCTTGGTCCATTAAATTACAATGACTTTTTAAATTGTAAAGATCGAGATCTAGCCTATTGAGCATTACTCAGTTAAGATGTAAAACTGCAGCAAAGTGATGCCTATCAAAGCCAAATTTGTATAAATTATAACCAACAGATGTAAATCATTCCAGCAAAGAATAAGCACCCACATGCAAAATATAATGTAGAAATCTCAGACTCAAGACTTTTTGT
Source organism: Mangifera indica (assembly GCF_011075055.1). Classification (NCBI taxonomy): domain Eukaryota; kingdom Viridiplantae; phylum Streptophyta; class Magnoliopsida; order Sapindales; family Anacardiaceae; genus Mangifera; species Mangifera indica. The sequence goes on along the minus strand of NC_058139.1, from coordinate 1,415,691 downwards.
TGAAGCAGCAGCAAGGCAACAATCAAATGAAAAACTTGAAACTTCATCAAACTTCAATGTGAAAGTCGAGAACTATTATGTACATGAACAGTGTAAACACAAAATTCCCTTTCATCTGATCCTTCCATACTCTACACAGACTCCTACAATACTGCCTTTATACACTACCAGATGCTTCGTCACCAAATCACCAAACATAACACTCAACAAGTTTAATTGCGTGTCATTCACAAAACCAATTCAAGGGAAACAAAAAAAAAAAGAATCAATTGCTGACATGATATGAAAATATTGGGCTGAGAAAAGCATAACTTTGGGAAGCAAAAGAAGGGTATACAACCTACTTTGTATGACTAACTGGGCTTTGGACAGGTGGGTAACTTGTTTCATTTTCTCCCAGCAAACTGTGGGCTTAAATTGCCAACAATATGCTGATCTAGGCCCCAAGGATGAATGTATAAGCAATGAAAAAAGAACCTCAGAAATGGTGTCACACTGTCCATTTTAAATGACCTATGACTCTTTACAAAACTTCCAAGTTCATTGGAGAAGAAACCAAAACAACACTAAGCATTTTAAAAGGGCTGTGCTTCCTAAAGAACAGACTGCAGCAGTGCTGCAGAAGATAGAAAAAAAAATGAAAGAAAAAGAGTGTGCGCACGCACGTGTGTCTATGTGTGCAAGAGAGAGAGAGAGAATATAACTTTCGTGAATTTGTAACCTTGAATTCTTTGTCCCAACTTCAAATAACTTAGAACTTCAACTCCGCAGGAAGTATTGAGCAGTTATTACTCATTAGGAAGGTCAAACATCATTTCCTGCATCATAAATAACATAAAAATAAATCTCATTAATGTTCATGTTAATGTGTAATCTATTGTTATCCAAACAGAGATACCAAAATTTTGGACAAACCTTATCACATACAGGACAGGTGTCACTTCTTTCCATCCATTCTAAGATGCAAGCAAGGTGAAAATGATGCTCACATTTTGTAATAATTCTCGGATTCTCTGTATCATACTCTGAAAGGAGAGAGAACAACTCAATTAACATCAGGAGACTGAGTTGTAAGGAAAGAAAAAGTTACAGAAAGGAAGCCACCTTCCAGACAGGTGGGACAAACATCCTCTTCCTCTATCACTGAAACAACAGGTTCAATTGACTTCGAAAGCTCAATTTCCAGCTCCTTTGCTGATTCAAGTTCAAAATTGGCTTGGGTTTTGATTTCTGATTCCTTCAGATCTTCACACGTTGCAGGTTCTTGAGTATTGCCACCACCTGTTTCCTGAACAGGATCAGTAGTAGTTTGCACAGGTGGATCACTCTTACTGCCACAGATTTCTTGAGTCACAGGTGGAGTTTGAGGATGCCCTAAACTCACATCAAAAGGTATTGGGGCAGGTGGTGGCCTATAAGCATCAGGGACTGATGTATCCAGATTTGTATCAACCAGGAGTCCAGTAGAGAGTGCAGAGGTGGCACCATGGTGAGATGATAAGGGCACATGCTCTTCTGATGCTCTTGGATACTGCCAAGTGAAAGTGCCAAAGAAGGGAAAAATAAATAAATAGAATACATAGTAAATTTCATGCCCTTCCATCACAGATTTTTAGCTGCAACAGAATCTCACTACCTAAAAAATAGTGAGAAAAAAAGCACTAAAAAAAGCCACTATTGAAGCAACAAAATCAAAAATCAACTCAGCATTCTAACATTCACCAATTTACCATCAAATTTACGTTTTTCAGAATTAAGATGAATCTTCAAACTCAGAAGAAATAATGCCTGAGAAGCACAGAATTGATTACTGAGGTACAGTAAATAGATATCCAAGCACTAGACCCAACACCAACAAAAGTGCCATGCACTTTGAAGGACGTGTAGCCGAAACTTCAGTCAATAGTGACTAAAGAAGAATGGTCTTTGTTCATAACACTAGAAAGAACTATGTGGTTAAATTTTATAAAAGAGACTACGACAATCTTTTGCTGTCACAGCTCTTGAATTGAGTCATAAGACAGATATGGCATATCTAACTATCTTTTATATATATATATATATAGAGAGAGAGAGTATATCAAGAATTATTATTACCACATTAGTCAAAATAACTAATATTAAACAAGACTGGCATAAAGATCGTTAAAGCAAAGCAGCATATGATGTTCCATTATTCTCGAAACAAAATTATGAAGTTAACATCTATATAATCATTAAAGAAGCTCTGCTCGATACAATTAACATCAAATGGAAAAGAAAGACTTCTAATGCTGAGGAAAAGATAATACTGACATAGTAGTATGCAGGAGAATTAATTCTCTCAGCTCCTTTCGAACAACAACAGCAGCAACCTCCCATTTCCTTTTACTTGCCTCTGCCCATCTAAATGTATAGGCCTTGATGCATGGATTCCTGTTCTCAAAGAATAATACAGCCAAAGTTAGGGTTCTGCAACTTAAAAATTGATACTTTTTAAGGCCAAAGAATGATGTAGTATAGGTAGGCATAAGAGAGAAGAGATTAAGATGGAAGGAGAAAGAGAAAAGAGACATGAAATATAGCAAAGGAGACTACAGTGAAAATTAACAGAGACGCCAATTTTCCTTTTTACTTCTAATTTGCAAATCAGGAAACAAAAATAATATTCTTTAGGGCACTAAAATAAAATCTAACTTTTTCATGTAATACAGGAGCCAAATCCCTGAATTGCTATGGTCAAATATATTGTCAAATGAACATTAAAACTTCGGTTTTAGATTTTGCATGAAAGAGTGCCCTGCATGTAAGTGCAGTTTGAAAGGAAAAACCCAGAAGAAGAAAGTGATACTGCAACTGATATGTCAATAGAAAGAAAAAAAGCAACGTTAAGGTGGCAACATGTCAAACATTCCTTGAAGAAATCTAAACAAGAACAATTCCATGATAAAGTACAAAGTAATATTACATGTCCAACCAAATTTTACAAACTTATCAGTACAAAGTGAGATAGTCCCATCTAATTGGATGATTTATAAGTAAAAGAAAAAATAAACAATTATATCATCAAATTACAAACTGCCACCTTAGTTGTACAATTTTTTTATACATATAGCACATCCTAAAGGGCACAAAAGATAAAATGTAAGAAACCAAAACACTTATATTGTATGCAAAGATACAGTAAACAAAAATTTTCATTAAAAAGCCCCACATAAGTAACTATCAGAAAAAGGAAAATAATAGCTTAAACTAGCCATTTGAAACACAGAATCACATCATTTATTGAAAAAACAAAGTACAGCAAAAATATTTTCCAAACAACACGACATATTCAGTAATGCAGACGTAATCAACTAAACACAACATTCATTTGGAGAAACATAATGCAATATTCAGCTGTACCCATTTCTAATTCCCTACCTATTGGATTTAGCCATTTGCTTGATCACAAGAGTTTCTCCACAGAAACCTCCAAGTATTACGAAAACAAATTTGCAAAACTTCTCACAGTTGATGTGAGTAAAGCAAACAAACACCAGAAGGATTATGATAAACATGGTAAAAGAAAAAAACTAATTCAGTCTGGGAGTATTATTTCAACGGTAAACTCATAGCTAAGGGTGGATTTGATCTAAGAGCTCGGATTATAATTCGGCTCAAACTTGGCTTGGCTCAAAATAGAACTTGCCTCACTGACAATTCTTCCCCTTTTTCTTCTCCCACAATTCTTTTGGATTTGAACGATTCTCCTTCTCCTGTGATTCAAATGAGCCAATCTCAATCTCGAGTTGGCTGTTCTAGATTCGAGCAGAGCTCAAGCTGCACATTCAGCTCATCTTGAATCCACTACTACCATAGCATAAACAACTATCAAAGCACACTTTTCTTTTTCTCATCAACTCCACCAAAAAAATAGAAAGTATGCTCAATCAAATTTAATCAAACAGTTCCATAATACTTCAAAACATTAATACAACTCAAAGCAGTAACCAACCCAAAAAAAGGTAATAGAATCACAATCTTACAACAGTACAGACTGATATAATCAGGAAAATAATCAATCACTCAAAACCAAAAAGAGAGAGAAAATCAAAACATTCAATGATATATTATAATTCAAAATTAAACCCTACCAAACCATAAGCCAAGCAAAACAGATAATATCTACTAATAAAAACAATGAAGCTGCAACTTCAAATCATGAAGTTCCACAATCACAAAACTGAAAGAAAAGACACAAAGTCAAATCACAGATGAAGGACAGTGATCAATACAGCCATAGAATTGTTTAAACAAATTATTACCTGAAAAATGAAAAACAAAGTGAAATCAGAATAGAATAACGAAATATTTGTATCGAAATTGAAGCAACTGAAAAGCGAATTTTCTCAACGCCTTTAGTTACTCTTTCGAGAAGAGAAAGCCTAAAAAGGCTTCTTCTCTCTTTGTGTGTGTAAGTGAGTGTTTCGTGTGCGGGGGAGAACGACTTTCACTGAAGAAAGAGGACCATCTTTCTTTAAAAAATATACAATAAAACTATGTGTATCTACTTTGGATACACAAATATATATACATTTATATGTGTCATCATATGATTGGATGATTTTGAATTAAGAATAAAACAATAACCAATCATATGATGATACATATAAGTATGTATATATTTGTGTACTCAAAATAGGTACAAATAGTATTGCTCAAAAATATATTCGTGGGAAATTAATTTGTGTGATTTCAACTCCACGTTTTATTGTACTCTCATTTACGCTACTCGCAGTCTGTGATTGTTTAGCGGCCCAAGGACTTATTCCCTCCTGAGTTTTTAGTTCATTTTCAAACATTAACGCGTAGAATTTTAAAAATTAAAATGCTTATTTATTATCAAAGCTAAAATTATAATTTTATTATTAATATTAAAATAAATACAATTATATTTTATTTTTTAATTTAAAAAATTATAAATTTTTTTTATTTAAAAATTTGAAAACTATATATATATATTTTTTTATAGGGTTTGATTTTTCTCTATTTTGATGATTACCAACTTTCCCACTGCCTTCATCTCCAATAAATTTCCGTTATGAAAACTATTAAAAAGTTTATCGAAATAATAGATGATGTTGCACAAATATGTGCGACATCGCATGAATCTTGAGACATTTGAAAGATGCACAAACATGACGCATCGAACAACAAACAGACTGTCAAACATTGCATAGATCTATACAATGTCACATAGATTTGTGTGACATTGTCGACATTTTGACTGGCTTTTTAATAATTTTCATATTAGAAAGCCACCCGAAAGTAAGGTGGTGGGAAGGCCAATAGATGACCTTCTTAAAGTAGTAACCAAAATGCAGAAAAATCAAAAATACGAGTTTTCAAACTCTTAAGTGAGAGAACTTGTTAATTTTTTTAACTAAATAAATAAAATAAGATATAGTGTTATTTGTTTTAATATTAATTATAAAATGATGATTTTATCTTTATAATTAACTAAAAAAATTAACCTTGAATAATAAGTGGGTTTTTGAAACTCCACAAATGAAACTTTAGAAATGAAGTAAAACTTGTGTGGGAATAAGTCTTTTGGCCTTGTTTAAATTGGTACAAAAATACATTATAAATTTGAAGGGGACACCAACTTGTTAAGTGAATTTATTTAAGTGAATTCAATTTGAACGAAATTAAGTCTAAACTAACTCAAACTCGTTTGAATTAGTGTATTATGTTCTCGAAAAGTAATTAGCAAAATACATATTATAATTCGAAAGAACAAATTATATCATTAACAAACCAACAAATGAATTGATGTTAGACCAAATCGTCAAACTGAAGCTTTAAATCAAGATTAACCCATTCAAAACAAACCAACTCCGATTGAATCTTATCCAAGTCTTGATAAAAACTTGAAATTAGAATGGGCTTGTATAAATTTTTAAGTTTGGTTTTATTTTGGGCCTTATCCATAAAAAAAAGTCCAATGTAATTTTAGGAGGACTAACTCAACACCATAACGGAGACGATGAACAAGACTGAAGTCCTGGCTGGCTCAAAAGATGGATAGATGAAGATACCAGAAGACGCCACGTAATCTTCTCGGTAAGTGTAGTGTGACTTTATAATTTTGAGATGCTAAGAAGAGACCACGTGCACATCTATCAATGCACCGGGTAACACATAAGACAATGCCCAACGCTCCGTTTGACTTATTGGAATTAAAAAAGGCAAACTTCACAGCAAAATTCTTATATGAAGAAAAAGAAAGCAAGCCTTTGGGCTGGGCTGGGGCCCAAACAATGAAAAGGGCCGTTTGCGAGATTCGAGAAAAGATAAAGGCATGCCAGGCAGGCAGTTTCCATCCGCTGAATCTTGGTTGGGGACCTTGGGGCCACTATTGGCCAAACTGCACTGGCGAAAAGAATGCCATTTCCTCTGTTGGTTAGGGGCATTTCTGTCCAACAAGTTCTGTAACCTGAATTATCCGTATGTCCAGTCCACATCAATAATTTTCACAACAAATGCCAGCCTGGCTCCTCTGACAATCACATCATATGATTAATGGGTTTGGTGGTTCGTTCCCCTCTTTCAAAAATAATCTCAAAACTACGGAGAATGATTTGAAACAACGCATTCACCAAATGATAGACAGAATGACAACGGAACGGAGCTACTGAAATTAACAAAGGGCGTGCAACACACCGTCCCAGAGAACTACAAGGTTAGAATCGCCCTCACATATAATTAGAACTGGACCTAAAGGTTAGAGTTAAATATTATACAAAGGCAATGGCACATTCATACTTCTCAGTTTTTCACTCTCTATATGTGTCAGTTGTCACTTGCTCTCCGCCTCTTCACTGCATTGATGACATTGATTAATTGGGAGATCACATGAACCTCGGACAATGGCGGCTGCACCCAGAAAAGATATTAGAATTTTACAGTCTTATCTGATTACAATTAGCAATTTAGCAAACAAGTGAGAATGAGAGAGTGACCTGTGATGCAAAGTGCCGCTGGACCGCATTAAGCAGCTGCTCCCTTGATGATTCAGAAGAAATGTTAACCTAACAGTTCAAAGTGCAAACAATGAGTTGAATGACTATAATACAGGTGATCTATTAAAGAACATAGAAGTCTGTAAATGTGACCTACAAGGCGATAGTGTCTGCAGTATCTTCGCAGCGAATTTGTTCCCAGTCGGGCCAAGTTCACCCTCTGATTATGGAGACAAAATAAAAGTAAAGACATTAAAAATAAGGGTAACATCTTCAAACGGTGCGCTTAGCATGATCCATGTGATAGAATCTCAAATAGTTGTTAACTTTTATGTTTAAAACAAATTTCAGCCCTAGTTGCAAATAAATCTACAAACAGTTTTGATAATGTGATTAAGACAGCTACAAACTACAATGGTATCAATACCCATCTTTGAATTTCTCACCAGTTGAGATGTGTGAATAATGGATTGAACATCTCTGTAACTACTCCGATTCACCACCTTCGCTGATGCTGATGAAACCCACGGCTTGGTTTGCCGAACTCTGGGCTTGCTCAGTTTGTGAAACTCAATGGTATTTGCTGCACATGGAGATAGTTTGACAGAATTAATGGGCATGTAAAGTTCTAACAGCTGCTAAGTGAAGTCTGATAGCCAGAAAATTGAATCAGTTATGAAATAGCACAACTTACAGAAATCATGATCCTTTTCACCAATATCTGAGCCGCTGCTAGAGTCAAAATCATGATCTTCATCCACTTCATTGCCAGTGGGATGTTCGAGAACGCTCAAAGCATTTCTTTGCAGCTTAACTTCAACCCCATTTTTTAGAACCTTGTAGCCAGGCAATCACAATTATCACGAAAAAATCCAGTTTGTTCACAAGTAATTTGACTGAAAAACCTACTAGTAACTTGCATAAATGAACATCCAAGTAAAACCTGGAATTATGCCTGCCATATTTAAAATTCATTTGAAGTTTCTGGACCATAAATAAAAACTACTGCATTCTAGAAATAATTGAAAAAACATAATCCAGGAAAGATTTTTTGAGAAGTGTATGAACCCTCAAAATTGTTACAATATAACAGGATTTAAATGATTGAGGTCCATAAGAAGGATATTAGATGGTTACCATAAATCACATCAAATAAAAGTAAGATGTATAAAAGAATATTTTTCAAGAAGAATCCATAACAGATTAAATTACTAACTCAAGTACAGAACACTCATTAAATCTCAGAATTATCTTCTGCCTCTATACAAGAAATTAGATCAATCATTACAGTAGCAATGCCAATAATTCATCTCAAGATTCACAAGATCAAGCCAATGTTGAGTGCGGTTGACAATCTTTCTATTATCTCCTAGATTTCCCAAGACAAGCCACAATCACTTGGAGAGATCTACATAATTAGAGCTACATCACTAGGAGAAACTTGTGTGACCAGTAATATTTCTCTTTTAATTATTGGATCAATATCTTGTATATACATACAAAATGAAAAACAACTTTGCCTTATAGAAAAATATAACCTTCATAAATTTTGCATTATCAGAATTTACTTTTGCAAAAATTAGAAAACTTAATAAAAGTATAAATTAAAATTAAAAAAAGCAGAACAAAAACACCAACTCATCAAAACATGAGAAAAAAAACCAATACTAACATGTTCTTCTTAGATGAACTAGTAGTCCTAATATTTAATCAAACAACTTAGACATAGACCCACCAAATACTAAAAGCTAGACTCCTGCTAAAATAATCAGCAACCCTTGAACTCACTTTGTCACCCATATAAAACACATTTAAGAAGAAAGGATACAGAGTTTTGTCAAGGTCTATACTGTGGCGGCCAAAAGCAAACCAATAGGCAATAGCACTTGTCAAAGACAGCAGATAATTCTTTATGTTTATTAATATGTATGGCAATTTTCATACTTTTGGCATGAAAAAGCTTAATTCAGAAGGACAGGAATCCACCGAAAACCACCGATCTACAAAACAATAAGAATAGACCTTACGGTCAAAGACTACACACTTTTGGCCTGCAATCATGAAACCATATTCAGAAAACCTGAACACCCAATATATAATTAAACTGGTTTATAATAAATGCAGTTTGCCATTAATTTTTTTTTTAAAACTCCTATACAAGATTCACTCAACTGGAACACAACAGTATAATCTAATGTTAAATAGCATTTTACGTAATAAAATTATTATAAATATCTTCAAACAAATTAGTATATAAAGGTAAAAACAATAAAAATAACCACTACAAAATACAATTGGTATATATACTCTTTAAATCACGACAAAGGAATAATGAGCTAAGGGAAGCAAAAGAACAATAATAATATAATACCAGCCAATGCCAACCACCGAGACCAACGGCTTTCTTGACCACGCCTTGCAAGCCCACCAAAACAGACTTGGTCCTGTTGTTTCCAGTAACTATAACTTTGGTATGCCTGGGAAGAACAGAGAGCTCTTCATCACCGCTTTCTTCACGGAACGGCGAGAGAACGTCTCGAGAAGTACATAACTCTGTCTCCAACATATCTCCGTTTCACTTTAATTATATAACCCTCCCAACTTTGATAAAAAAAGCATACGTTAAAACCCAATTAAGAAAATATAAGAAAACCCTAAATTCTTCGAACTCTGCTAACAATCAGTTCATTAATGGAATTTTTTCCATTCAATTCTCTGAAGGATAAACATTAAGAATCTCAAACTCCAACTGTAGTACCTGAATTAAATTTTTAAAAAAAAGTTAAGTCAGCAAAAATCATACATTTAAGGAGAGTAGTTCGGAAGAATTACTGAGTCTGACACGAATATTTGGATGAAATGTTAAATGTTATTTGCCTCGAAGAAGGCATCCAATAACTGAATCACGGACTTATATTGATAATAATAAATGAACGACAGGCCTCGCCTGGTGTCGTCGTGTTCAAGTTACAATGACAGCATCCAAATCACTAATCTGAATTAATAAATCATCCAAAATTGAAACTCAAAGACTGTGTACAGCTACATAAGAAGTAAGAAGAGTGAAAAGAAGTTGAATATAGAAACTTAAAACTATAGAAAAATATGAATACCTGTACGGCTCAATAAAGCGGGAAGAAATGCTAGAGATACGGTGAGAAGGAGCCGGATTTCAGTGAAGAAAATCGGATGTGTATGGGAACCGGAGAGAGATGAACGTGGTTGAAGATGATGATGAGATGATGACGATGGAAAAAAAATGAATGGTTAGGATTTTTGGGATGGAAATGCACAGCTTTTGAGAGTGAGAATTAAAATTTAAAATAAATAAATGTAAAATAAGGGGTAGAAGATTGAAAATTGAAGAATGAAGAAGAAAGAGAGAAGAGAGAAGAAGAGCAGCAGCAGTGAGAAGAAGCAGTAGCAGGAAGAAGAAGCAAGCAAGCACACTAAATGCTTACCAACTGCCAATAGAAACGAAGCGACCTGCCATGTACCGTACGCTCACACCTTTTTCACCGGCTTTTCCCCGTTTATCAGCTTTCACGCTCGGCTCCGCTTGGCTCGCCCTCAGGAATAAGCCACGTTTGTTTTGAAATGTAACATATTTTGAAATTTGAACCGGGCCGTAGGAGCGTTTTCTAACAAAGTTTGAATGTAAGATAAATATATATTTATGTGATTTAAAAATTTTTAATATTTATTTATGAATTAAGTTTTATCAAAATTTTTTGTTATGATAAAAAGTAAAATTATTATTTTAATAAAAATATATATAATTTATTAAATTTTTCTTTATAAATTTTAAAAACTAATAACTTCATAATTATTTAAAGTTTTTTTAATTCAAATTTTTCTTCCCCAAAATTAGGGTTTTCACCTATTTTTCATTTTTCACCCCTCCAAACTTTTAAAAACTTTAGTTTAACCTCTATATTCAACTTCAAATTATTCAAAACTCTAATGACCTTTCCCTTTATCGACAGTTACTTTTCTCTTGTATTTGTGCTACTCTCTAGTGATTGAGCCGACATCAATCATTTCTCCTCTGTCATGCGATGCAACCGAAAACCTGGAGATCTCTTCGCCTCAAAACAAAGAGATGATGGGATTTAGAGATCTCTAGGTTTTCAACTCTATTGCATAACGATGGACGAATGGTCAACATCGGCTTAGTTGCTGAGGGTTGTTTAAGTGTTAGAGAGAAGCAACAATCAACACAGAGAGATGTCATCGATTTTACCCTTTATTCTAACTGAAAATTTTAAGGGAAATTGACTCATTAGTGAGTATTCGAGTTTTTCAACCTTTATAGTATGTGTATTTAACTTTGCATTAAAACTTGAGTGGAAAATGGTCCTTTGGCCTTTGAACAATGTTTCCATACTAGAACCCAACATTGACCTTGGTCAAGTGATTGATCTAAGTTTCAATAAAACTATTTATATATATATTTTTGTATATATAAATATGTACATATATAAAATATGTCATAATGTAATTTGATGATTTTAAATTAATAATACTCTATCATATGATAAAATATTCATGTGTACATATTTATGTATAAAAAATAGTATATATTTATATACTAAAAATATACATGCATAAAATTAGTCTTTAAGTTTAAATTGATCCATTGATTTGACTCATAATTAATATTAAATCAAAAAGTATTATAGTTTCAATAATGTTTTAAATATCCACGGTTATATGTTATTATACGATTAAATAATAATTATAAATTATCTTTAATATATTATTATTAATATTTATTATATGTATATATAATTATATTATTATAGTTTAATGGTATGAAGTAATATGGATTTAAATCGAGTTAAACTTGAACTTAGCTTGATTTGAAAGAATCGAGCTCAATGAGCTTGCTTCAATGCTTGAACTCAACTTGATTTTAAAGGAGTCCAACATGAGTTTGACAACAGTATTAAGTCAAGTTGTTTGAGCTTGACTTGCTAGTATAGTTAAGCTAAAAATTGACTAACACAACATCGTTTACAAATTTACATTTTAATGCACTGAATAAACTCAAGTTTAAATTCAAACTCATTAATACGAAATTGTTAGACTCAAAAACTTGAACTTGTTCAAATCAGGCTAATAATTAAACTTAAATTAATTTGACTTAAATCCACTTTTAATATAAAATGCATATTCATTATTAAGGTAACATAATAATTTAATTTAATTGATCTTATAATTGAATTGTTATTTAATATGATTTACTCAGTTTAATAATAAATAAATTAAATGTAATAATTAATTAAATTTTAAATATTAACTCCGACCAAACTAATTATCAAATCTCAATCAAATCGATTCCATTGGTAAGTTCGAACCAGGTTTTGAATATTAAAAATTTTAAAAAAATTATGTGAGTTATTTTGCGAGACTAATTTTGTCATCTTCCTAGGGTAGTATTGTCTTTTAGGTAGAATGATACGGCTTCATGATTTGAGAGTGGAAGCGAAGGAAGATAAGCCAGTGACCGGTTACCTAAAAAGGCAGAAGGAAGGAGAGACACGTGTAGAGGACACAGCTGTCGGATCTTATCCTAGCAAATGAATTGTAAGTCATTTCGTATAAAAAGTTGAGAAACAGTCTCAAACTTAAGAGAAGAAAAAAACAAAAAAGCAAAAAATTGTATAAATTTGAAATTTGGTTTCAAGTCCGGTCTTGCAGCTGGAGCGCACCCCCGCTTCCAGATTTTAGGATTCAAAGGGTGGGCCCCCTTCCCCACATGTTCCCTCGCATTTACCTTTTTAGTTTTCACCTCTTTCTGCTTTCTTTCTTTTTTATTTTATTTTGGGAGGAGGACTATATCTATATCCCACCGAAGTTTTAGCTTAAATTTAAGAACACCAACAATAGTTAAAAAGCCCAAACTTTTACCCATAATATAATTTCTATTATTTTTTTATTAAAATAAAAAATAAAATGATTATTTTATTATTTATATTAAGAAATTAATTATTTTTTTACCCCTAAGTTTTAGAAGCTAATATTTTATTTTTACCTAAAATTTTTAAATTCAAAAAATAACATATTTTCACCTCCAAACCCCGGTCTTCATATTTTTCAAACTCAATCAATTTTTAAAAATAGTAGTTTCATTCTCACTCTTCAACTTTATTTTTTAGTGTCATCTCTAACCTCTTTTTTCTCTTGATGTAATGAAAAAATTCTCTTTATCACATGGTGGTGCGACGAAGAGTGACGAGGAGATGAAGATCTTTTTATTATACCACCTGTTGCGCACCAGGAGAAGGAGGTCAGAGATGACACCAAAAGATGAAGTTGAAGAGTGAGAATAAAATTACTATTTTTAAAAATTATGAAGAATAACTGGGTTTAAAAAATATAAAAACCCTAGATTTAAGGTGAAAATATTCTTTTTCAAAATTTAAAAATTTAAATAAGGATAAAATATTAGTTTCTAAAACTTATGAAAATAAAAAAGTAATAAATTTTATAATTTTTTAATAAAAACAGTAAAATAATTATTTTATTTTTTATTTTAACAAAAAAAAAAGTTAATAGAAAATGGCCAAAGGTGAAAGTTTAAACCTTCCAACGTGCTTTCAAATTTTAGTTAAAACTTGGGTGGGATGTAGACGTTCGGCCTTTTATTTTTTATTTTTTTAAATTTCTCTCTGTAAAGAGATTCTATTATCCCCTACGTTTCACCCTATGCTGCGCTTTTGCGCACACACGTGGACACGCGCTACAGTTCAATTTTCAAAATTTAAATTTTAAAGAATGCAGAATACTTTTCAACCCAAGGTTTTCGTCAAATTAATTCACCCCATTCAAGTTTCAAAACCTCTATGTTCTATCCATCATCTAGTTATATTAGTGATGTTTATTGAGAGTGAAAACCCCAAAACTTTATTAAATATATTCTTTCAGTTGGTTTGTATTAATTTGAGCTTGATTCAAATCAGATCTGAGTTTACCTATAATATAATTGAATTGTTTTAACTTAATTAGCCACTATCACCCATAGGGTTAGATTCGAACCGAACCAAATCGAGCTTGAACTCAGTTCGGTTTACATATAATTGAACTCGAGCTTGTAAAAGTCAAACTTAAACTCTATTCGAATTCAACTCAGTTCATTTTTTTATTAAAACGACGTCATTTTAATACATATTGATCAAAACGATACCGTTTTGTATTAAAATTTTTAATTACAAAATTTGACGAATAACTCGAGCTCATATAGAGCTGATTCATTTTAGACTTATTCGAATTGAATTTAAATTTGAGTTTGAATGGGCTCAATTCGAGTCCAATCTTAATCACCCACAGACAAAAAGCACTCTCTAAGTCTCTTATATGGATTATTGTTTCTCCTCCAATTATTTGGGGAACATGATCTTCCCTCTTCCATACTGTCGATAAGAATCTCTGTTATAATTACAGGCTGAGTAACTATAACGATGCTGGTGGACCAATAATGTTATAAACCATGTATGCTAAGAGGTCATGCTTGCGACAATGATGCATCTTGACAAATCCTATTGTGATGTTCAACGGGCAACCTGCGATGAAAAACTAAAGCTAGTAAAAAGCAGAGCCCACAACAGGGAAAGCTCCATGCATATGCTTTTGTAGAATAATATGATATCTTTACAAGTCAATTGGGATAAGCATATAGCTGAAAAAGTCAACCCAACCAGGTGGATAAAACAAAGATCAAATGACATCATAGTGGGTTTTTCACATTTTGCGGATGCACAAATTCTTAAGTATATAATTGGATATATTAATAATATATCATCATCTAATTAAATATTATTTTATTTTTAATTTAAAATTATTTAATTATATAATAATAGAGTTTTTGTATACCTATTTATGAAAATAAAAATATGTACATATAATCTTATTTATTTATTTATATTTATTGTTTTATTTTTCCATATTTATTGGTAACCTAAAAAGGCTGCATCAGAAGGAAAATAATTTCCAGGCAGCATAAATAGTGCTACAATCAGACATGGGTCTGTTAAAGACTCTTATTATGAGATGCGTCACCAGAAGGGGTCAATGCAAAAGATCCATTTATACACATGCTCAATTAACTACATTGGATGGTTAATGGCATTGGACATCATAAACCATTCGAACCACAGAGATGGAAGTGTTGTGTGTTCTATGTCTATACTAGGGATGCAATCGAATCAAGTAAATTTAAGTTATAACTGGCTAGAGCTTGACTCGATGGTTAAGTGAAGCTCAAGATTAAACTTAAGCTCGATGACGTCTTGTATGAAGCTAACCTCAAGCTTGGTTCATTATGAATTTGGGTATAACATATACAAAAAGAAAAACACTTAGAGAACGTTTAATTTTAAGAATGTTTTATTACTAAAATTAAAATATTATATTAAAAATAAATTATTTTAAAAATTATTAGATAAAAATTATTATTATGTTTGATAAAAATAGATAAATATAAATAATTATTATGTCTTGTTAGAAGTAATAAAAAAATATTAATATATTATTTTATTTAAATATCCTTAGGTATAATTATTTTAAAATATTTTTATGTTATTTATTATATTAATTAAAAATAAGATTATTTTTATCTTAAAACAATAATAAATAAATTATATATTATAATAAAATCAAGATTACCTTGATAATTTTTTAATTCTTAAGACAAAGATAATAATCAAATTATCTCTTATATTATTTATTATATTACTATTTTGTCACATCATCATTAATAATATAAGAATACTAAAATCTTTTATTTATTATAAATAAAATAAAATAAAATAATATAAATAATAAATGATAAATTATATATTTCCGTCAACTAAACGCACCCCACTCTTCATCAGAAGCCCACAGTCAGACCATGATTTATGATAATTGTGGGACACATTTACATTAGGATAAAAGAAAAAATGATTCATATCCGAAGATTTACACCAGCCAACGGCTGATGCCTTACAAGAACAAACTGAAATGAAAGAAGACCGAAAAGAATCACAATATATCACTGGATAAAATGTGTCAAAAATAAAATACATCTACTTAATCCACTACCAAAATCGAGACACTTACAACCAAAAAGAAAAAGAATCTCAAAGTTTGAATCAATACAAGCAGAAGATGGCCGAAAGTGGAATGAGCAAAATGACTAGCCAAAACCTGGCAGCCAGAAGATATATTTTTCACATATACTAACAAAAAATAATCTGAATTCAACCCACATGAAAACAGAATCATGCCTTAAAGGAGACTCTCGATGGCTTCAAAGAACAGTGGAGCCATCTCAGGATTTGGAGTCTTGATTGCACACTTGATGCCAGGATTTCCGATAACTGTAGTGAGTTCTATCAAGAAGGGTATACCACGAGGGATCTTTGCAGAGAAGTAAAACACATCCTGGTTTGCATGCTTGCGCTTTGCTATGAAAAACATGTTTGATGCAGCCAGCCGATCTAGGGTTGCTTCAACATTGCTCACTACAATCCCTGGAAGATCCTTCAACACCTCGTTGGAATCAGGAAGGGACCTCCATGTCTACATATTTGGGAAGGAAACACTCAAAAAGTATAAACATTGATTTTCAATCGCTTGAATTGTCACAAAAATTTCTTTTCACAAAAGTTTCAGAATTGATGCGATTGCCTCATTTATTCTTCACTCAATTTTAGCTCCTAAAAAAGAGCTGCAATTGCAATTTTCATGAATTTTATAAGATAATATTAAACTTTCAAGCATAAATTGATTCCTATCAAAGCAGTGATCCATGTGAAGGTTCTTTCTCTGTTTCACATCATGTGAAGTACCAAGAATATGATTTGAACGAATATAATATTGTTCAAATATTTTACCTCAAGAAAGCTTCCTCTCTCCATTCTCCCATCCTCAGTGAAAAACACATGAAGAGAGATCTTATCGTTGAAGTACCACACTGGCTGTTGATTATTTTTCACAGCAACCTGCAAAAGCGAGCTTGGAGGACCAGCAGACATATTCTGGAAAAATACCATGGGCAACAATGTCCTGGCTGAAGTTCCAGGTTGTAGTTGTGGAACCTGCAATGCAAGAAATTATAGCCCCATGACACATGAATCAATGAACTTTAATACCACAAATGTATTAAATACCTGAAGGGGTCCAGCAGCTGCAAGACCAAATGTATTCTTATTAAATTGAATCATGAACCCATCAAGAGGAATCTGAGAGTTGTTCTCAAACAGCATGCTGTATAATACTTGACCATCCTGGCATGTTAACTGTGCACTGATTTGCAAACCCTGGCCAGTTGATGCGGGTAGTAGAACAGGAAGAGGAGAACTGCAATCAAGGACAAACGATGCAGGTCAGAACAATAGCATGCAATGAAAATGATACAAATAGTCAAATTACTCTGCATCACAAATATGAGACCAGTGACATAGTTTCCTCATATCACACTTACACAGGTGCAGGTTCGGGCTGGTCAACTGGGACAATGGCACTATTATCTAGGCCTATCAGATCACCCAGTAAATCAGGCACTGGAGCAGCAGGTACAGGAGCAGCTGGAGGAGGTGCTGGCTGCCTTCCTGCAGGATATGGGGCACTACTGAAACTAGTTTGAGGTGATGCTCCTCCATCAGCAACATGAGCAGCTGTATCTGAATACCCAGTATCAATTCCATTAGGGTAGTCATCGTCTTCTGTTTTTGCAGCTGTGGTCTTCACACAGGTTATAAACGCTTCTGGTGGTTTGTGATACACAGAAGACAATGTAGCAATGTTGGCAAGAAGTTCATCAAGAAGAGAAGAATCAAGCTGGTTTGAATCATCGGTGATCACAGGCTTCTCAGCTAACACAACATCCTTAGCTGCCTGAGAGGTAAAAAATAAGGCCTGTCACAATTACAGCTGATAAACTATAGCCCTTAAATTCCACTCCAGATGCATGCAGACAAGTTCCTAAAAACCCAAGGGTTTTAATACAGTCATCCTACAATTATAGACCCCTTTCCTTCAAAGGGTTTGGCATGGCAAGATCTATGTTAAAAAAATACTTTGAATTTGGCACAAATAAGATGGGTGAAGATATTGTTGGGTTGGAAGATTCACTCTGTAGAGCTGGTTGGAAAATTCTGCAAGGCATGGCTGAAAACAAGGACTCCAGCAGAATTAATATGCACTTCTACAGTCCTTCCTAAAGTGATAATAAAAAATAAAATAAATGGCAGAGTGCAATGCATTCATATTCAAGCATATCTGTTGCTATTGAAATTGAACAGATACAGA
The DNA here is from genome assembly GCF_011075055.1 of Mangifera indica. NCBI lineage: Eukaryota > Viridiplantae > Streptophyta > Magnoliopsida > Sapindales > Anacardiaceae > Mangifera > Mangifera indica. Next base: position 1,397,410 of record NC_058139.1, on the reverse strand, counting down.
AGAAACTTGACACTGATTTCAGCAGACCCACACCTCAGGATCAGTGGACAAAAGACGCCAATATATGTAGGCACGATCGCGCAGATCAGGATTGTCTGTTTCCACTGTGGCATTGTTCAAAACGACCTGCACTTATGAATTTGTATTAGTGACAATTGACAGGAATGTTTGAAGAATGTAAATGTCCAAATAAAAATAGAAATGACATTTACAATTATGGAAATTGATTTCCCATCTTCTAGATATAGAAGAGATATATTTGACTACTACATCCCACCACAATGAAATTACTCCACAAATATAACCGTGTAACTCTTTAGATCCCATCTAGGATTTGCTACCACAAACTAGCAGGCAACCGATGACATACAAATTGACAATTGAAAAGACAATCTCTCCATACATAACTCTACCATCAACAGCAAACAGTTACAGACAAGCTGTAGTTTACCATTCAAATTTCCGTGCCAGGTGAATTGCTCCTAAAGTTTTATGTAAAAACCAGAGAAACTCATAAGCGGCATATAATTTAACTTCCTAAGCTGGGGCAACTATGGCATAGACTTATTGGCAATTGCCATCAAAGACAATGGAGATAGAAAAGCAAAAGACCGAATTAATTGAAATATAAGCATGTAAAACGCTAAAAAGATACCTGAATCATCTGTTGTGGACCTTCAGTTGGCTTCTTAAGAAAAAGTTTGACAGTCGCTGTTAGCAATTGCAACTGGACTTGTGCGGGCTCTTCAGGGAAACTCTCTAAGAAACTTTCAAGGAGCTCATCAGCATTGTCAATTCTTTCTGCATATTCACCAATTATCCAAATCATGGAGGCCTGAGGGAAGAAATGACAAGTCAAGGTCAGTCATAAATGAATGCAGCAGTTCTACGAGATAATAGAAATTTTTACATTGCTTAGTAACTGAGGAATGGAACAACCTTAGCCTCAGGCTCATCTAAAGTGTCCAAGCTTTCACAAAGAGTTGCAATGATAGATTCATATCTGCAAGAAAATGATAAAGTTTCAAATTTTAGTTATAAAGGTTTTATTTCTCTAGCAAATATCGTATAAGAAAGCTGTAACCTACGTGTTAGGGTATCTTCTAAAGATATCTTTAATAACTATAATAGCCTCTTGAACCACATAGTTTACTTTAATCTTGATCAACTCAAGCAGAACACTAATGCACCGTTCAGCTGCTCTCTCTAATTTTATGGCACAACGGCCAATTGCACGAACAGCCTTTCTGACAAAATCTACATCAACTTCTGTCGCATATTCTTTGAACTCCAAAAGAACCTACAGAAGTGTTCGCCCAGTTAGCATCACATCAAAAAATATTTTCATTATGAATTCAAAAAGCAAAATAAAGTTAAAAAATTACAGTAACATCTATAAAGTATACCAACCTGATCTATATTTCGGTCAGAAGCAAGCTTTATCATGACTTCTAATTTTTCCATCTTCACATAAATTGGATCATTGTACTTACAGAAAAATACCTATAAACAGTAAATGTTTGATAAGTATGAGTACCTGCTCACATAATTACTAAAATGAAGCATAAATAAAAATAATCATGAATATATGTAAAGCACTTTAGCAAGCACATGAGAATTTTTCAATCACCTTAATTTCATGGGCAAGGATTGTAGGACGTCTTTGTACTATAAGGTTGATATTGCGCAATGCAACATATTGTATCTCGGGTTCCGCAGACAGTAATGTCACAAGAGGAGGAGCCATCTTTTTGCAAAGATTTCGAACTACGTCAGTACTGCTGATAAGCTCCATTTGTTGAAGGATCATCTACAAGCCAGCAGAAAAAAAATAAGGGGTTAAGAATGACAAAAAAATATACAGTCTTGATCGATCTAAACAGCAACTAGGAAATAAAGATGCATACCAATCAATATAAAATATAATGGTACCTTAACAGCTGAAAGTACAACAGCACAATTAGCATGTTGCAGTCGTGGAGTAACTCTCTCCACTATACTTTCAGCTTCACGAGCATCAGCTGCTTTATATCTAGAGAGAGCATCCAATATAAAAACTTGACCCCACCTAAACAGAATGTTCACTGGCATCAGAAAAAAAAAAAGCCAAAATGTAGTCCTTGCTAAATCTTAAAAAAATATACAATGCCATTGTATAATTGATCAGAAACACATCTTTTATAATATCGTAAAAGATATCAATTTCCAATTTTCTCTGAGAAAGTGAAAAAAGCTTGCAAGTATGCAAATGAACATGTTCTAAAGGTACAATGTCCAAAGTAAAAAAAATAGAATCAATGATACCTAGTGATCCTATTAGCAAGACCTATTACAACACCTTAAAGCATGATATCTACATGCACATGATACCACAAACCTAAATAAACATGAAATATCTCCACCAGTTTACAAAGATTAGCCAACAATTCTACCATTGCAAACCACAATATATATCAGAAAACAACTTCATTATGGGGTTGACATTTGATGCCAAAAGGAGTGAAAAGGTTTAATGGATACCAACTATATTCAAAGAATCAAAAGATAGACTATAATAAACAACCATATACTATACACAGACTTCTATTCATGTTAATTTGCTTGTTAAACCTACTTTGAGAAAAGAAAAAAAGGGAAATGATCAAATATAGGCTTACTCTGTGCATTCGTTTAGAGCAGTAAGGAGCTTTGAGAGTGTGTGACTAGTGATCTCAAAGACGGGTCTGCTACTATTCTCTTGAATCTCTGCCAGAGCTGCCACAGCATTTGCTACAACCATTGGATTGTTGTCAGATATCAAATCCTTGAGAGATTCAAGAAAACCCCTATCCTCAACTAACTCAGCATTTATGTCATAGAGTTTAGCAACGCATATGGCTGCTGTTTTACGTACATATGGATCATCATCCTGTCACAAAGCCATAAAACAACAACTTAGGAAAAATGCAAAAGGAAAGAAAGAAAAGGTGACAAACTGCAAGTAGAATAATTAGCTAAGTCAAATAAGAAGAGTAAACACTGTATGAGACAATAAAACCAAAAACTAGTTCCAGCAGCAAGATGGAAATATCCAAGACCAGAAGTTCCACCTTAAGACACCTCTGAAGAGGGTCACAAAGATATTCCGTGATTTTATCAACACGAATACATCCCATTGTACGCACAGCCAAAGCTCGAATCAAAGGATTCGGATCCTGTGAGTCCTGCATCCATAAAACAAAAGTTCAGTAATGAAGCAGAAATGCATAACTGCAACAATGTTAAACACACTATGTTGTATATTTCGAGCTCATTGAGTTTGTGCAAGAAACATGAGATTATTTATAGTAAAAGCAATTCAATAGTACTGATTTCAGTATTACCAATAATATAGAGTACACGACAAAAATATAGCACGGATTTTGTGATTCAAGAAAATGTAGCATGATCATAAATGCAGAACTCATCTAAGGATGTTTTATTTACTACTTTCAATCTTCTGGGCAGGGATGGGTAGTGCCAAATCAAAGAAGGAAAAAATTATGTCGAACAACAGCAGGTTCACCTTAATTCTTACCTTCACAAATGTGTTTACCGCCAAAATAGCTAGGTCTGGCTGGGATTTAGCATAGTTGATAAGATATAGGTAAACAAGCTTCTTGAGCTCTAAATTTTCTGTTTGCATGCAATTCACTACATCTGTGAACAATGATGAAACATCTTTCCCAACAGTCATAGCAGCAATAACCTTCTTCACAGCATCTTTTCTCTTATCCTACATGACAATAAAAAGAAAAGAATGCCTTCACATTCCCATGAAGTACAAAAAGCAAGAGAATTCTAAATAAAAAAAATTACAATATCATCTGGTAAACAGAACAAATTGTAAAGAAACCATCAACCCGGCTAATGAAACCAAAAAGCTATCGAGAGTGAAATAAAACCATTTTAATTTTCATATGGCCAATAGAAAGAAACATAAATCCTCATAGAAGCTCCCAAACCAACTAAAAATCAAATACTATTCCAGGCATTATAGATCTAATATTTCTTATGCACCATACATTTACTCCAAAAAAAAAAAAAAAAAACAGAGAAAAGAGAATGTATTATCTAGATCTGTTCAAATCATAGTAGCGCTCGAAAAGATTCCTTTTTTTTTACAACTCCAATCCAGATACCACAAAAACTCGCACTCAAACAGATATTTAAACGCGTCGTTTCGATCTTTTATCAAAAATAGATCTGCCATCTACAATTTCTTAGAAAGCAGAACAAAGACACGAGTATCAAAGTCCAAATAAAAGATCAAATTAAATAAATTTAAAAATGAAACATAACAATTAAAATAAATTATCAAAAAAGTTACGGACGGTACCTTATACTGCGAATTCAGCTCTTCTTTCAGCTCAGGGATTTCTCCCTTTTTCGTAGTGGAAAAATACTTAGAATCGTGACCACTCATCTTTGCTTCTCTCCTCTATGAGGTATCTTCTTTCAGTCTTCGAAGTTTTTCAGTTCATTGATGCGCCAGGATGAACAGAAACATCCACAATGACCGGCAATAGCAAAAGCCGAAATGGAAAATGTTTCGGTAATTAGGGTCGGGTATATTGTTGGGTTGAACCCGAAGAGCCCAACGTGGCCTAAATATTAGAGTTCGTCCACACAACTTTTCCGAATTAAAAAAACTTTTCGGCCTTTTTAACGAACTCTGAGATCCTTCATTTTATAAAGATCTCCTTAGAAGGCTAGAGCTGAATGCACAAAGCTAGAAAAATATTAATTTTTATGTTTATTCGAATTTAAATAGAGAAATTTCGGAGCAACTAAATAAATTTTAAATTCAATTAAAAAATTATTTAATTATATATTTAATTTAAATCGTTTTAAATTCAACTCATTTTTAAAGATTAGTTTAATTTTTTTATTTAAATTTATCTCATTTGATTTAAACATATTAAATCGAATCTAATTTTATAGGAGTTGTTTTTCTCTTACATCCAGGAAAATGCAAATTCGCCTTATTGATTTTGAAAATTGAATGGCACATGTCCAGATTTTTCGTACGATAAAGAATCTAAGTTATATTTATAATATTGACACATTAGTGATATGATTACGATCAAATTTAAATAAAATTCAATTTAATAATAGCATGAATCTAAAGAATTTTACTCAAAAATTGGGTACAAATTGAAACTTACATTTGTATATAATTTTATTTTAAATTTGATTTGTGTAAGATAGTATTATAAACAGGAGGAATTATTAAGTTTGATGGAAAATATTTGACCACACAAATTCCGAAGGCCCAATAGGCATGGGTCGGTGAGCTGACAGGGCGTTTTCCGATTGGTGGCCTTGAGAGGATATTATCGTCTTTTCACATTATTTAAAATTTTATTTATTTTCACACTTCTACAACACAACAAACCAAACCCCCCCAAGAACCTTATAAATCTTTTACGAACTCAAAAAAACTAAATGGAATCCACGAAAAAGAAATTTGATCAGAAGAAACAAGATATGGGACACGGTATCTTCGATCTCTTATTTCAAATTAAGCTCAGGATTTCACCATAAATGATAACTTTAATGGATCTTTTTTCTAATTTTTACATATTTTGTCAGGCGATAAAGGTCGACCCAGCAAGAAACGTAAATTTACTAATAAGGTTTTCATTTCTTCCCATTTTGTAATTTTCTCAACATTTCTTATTGATATTTTACAGTTTTTAAAGAATCAAGCAATTTGTGCAGGAGGATCCGACGAGATTTGTTGAAGACGATAACGCCTATTACAATGAAGACGGGGATAATCTTCGTGATGGTGATTTCTTTTTATATTATTATTAGTATTATTTTTTAATATTTGAGATTCTTTGTTTGGCATAATTAATTGGTAAAATGTCAATGATTGAAGGTGAAAAAGAAGAGAAAAAACGCGATTTTAGTAAATTAGAATTAAAACCCGATCATGCTAATTGGCCACTGTGGGCTTGTGCTGATGGACGAATATTTCTTGAAACATTTCTCTCCTTTATACAAACAAGCTTATGATTTTCTCATCGCAATAGCTGAGCCTGTTTGCAGGTATGAAAATTCGTTACATTTGCTATAGTTTTGTAAGTTCAGTACTCGCTTTATGATTAATATTTTTTATGTATAATTTTGAAGGCCAGAGTCGATGCATGAGTACAATTTGACTCCACATTCGTTGTATGCGGCACTGTCAGTGGGACTCGAGACTCAGACTATCATTTCTGTATTGAATAAATTGTCAAAAACAAAATTACCAGAAGAAATAATTTATTTTATACATGCCTTGACGGCTAATTATGGGAGAGTAAAACTTGTGCTTAAGAAGAATCGGTATCTTGTTGAATCCCCGTTTCCAGAGGCTAGTTGGTTGTATGTTTGTGTTTTTTTTGAGGAATGGTGGTCTTGAGGTTTGGCCGTAAACCATGATTTTGATGCATGCAGGTGTTGAAGAAGTTGCTTCAAGATGAGGTGATATCAAAGGCTCGGATTACTTCTGAGGTTTGTAACTAAAGATGAATCAAGTCATTTGTTGTAGGTGTGTATAGATTGTTCTTTACAGTATAGATTATTATAATACACATTGTCTTACCCAGTGGTTATTTCAATACGTTTAGTCTCTTTGTACTCACAAATGTTTGGATTATTATCACTTGAAAGTATTTAAGCATTATCTCTCTATTGGTCCTTTTGCATGTTATTATTTCCTATAAGTTTAATTTTGAGGACACGGATCAATTGTGTTTAGGGCTTCCATGGAAGTGATGGATTTATTGTAAGCAAGTCTTCTGGTGAAATTGCAACTGGTCATGATGAGTTGCTAAATGAAGCAGAATTGGCTGCTGCACCTGAAGAAAAAGAAACTCACTCATTTGAGATTGATCCTTCCCAGGTATGTGTTGTATGTAAAATTTCTGAAGTGGGTCTCACTGTGACCATACATGTTCATATTGCATCATATCTTAAGCATGCTTTTGCCAACATGAGCTTACAGCTTTGTTCTTTTTGGTTCCTTTAACTGTAAAGACCATCTATTTCGTGTGATTTGCAACATCTCATGTATAGTGTACATGTATTTAGTTATTTATTTATTTTTTCTGGAACTTACAACTAGACCACAGGAAAAAAATTTGATTATCAAGTACCAACAAGTATCAATTGGTTTTGTTGCAATGAGTGCAAAGCTAATAAGATTTGATAACATGTTATTTTTTATTTAGAGTCATGCTATATGGTTTTATATTAACTTATCTTCATGTCTCTGTTCTTTGTTTGCAGGTTGAGAATGTAAAACAACGCTGTTTGCCAAATGCTTTAAATTATCCAATGTTGGAGGAGTATGACTTTAGAAATGATACTGTAAGTAGTTAATTTCAACTCCATAGAATTGACTTGTAGACCAGTCATAATCAGGGATCTTAAAGACCTTTTTTCCCATAATATTTGATGAGAAGCTGTTTTGGCATGGCAGATCAACCCTGACCTTAATATGGAGCTTAAGCCTCATGCGCAACCACAGCCATATCAAGAAAAGAGTCTCAGTAAAATGTTTGGAAATGGTGAGGTTGTATGTGGTTACAAACTTTATAGTAAGAATGTAGTATGTTCATTTAAATTTATTTGCTGTTGAAATATTGTTTGATGAACATGCATACACATTTTATAAATGAAATTTTTGTCCACAATTCTTCAGCTAATGGGGAATCATGGGAAAGAATCTTATTTGTATCATTTTTGTAATTTCTCCCCATCATCTATGGCTTTGTTGAATCTCACTAGGAGCTAGGAGACTGCATCTTCTTTACCTAGTGACAACATTCCACCACTTCTTAATGACATGGGGAAGATGAAACTTACGATTTTGTTTGGCTTCAAGTGGATTATAAACCTAGACATTGCCTTGTGGATTTACAACTTGTTTATTTGAATTGCAGGTAGAGCAAGATCTGGCATTATTGTACTGCCTGGTGGTGCTGGAAAGTCTCTAGTTGGTGTTTCTGCTGCAAGCCGGATAAAAAAGAGCTGTCTTTGTTTGGCAACAAATGCTGTTTCTGTGGACCAGTGGGCCTTCCAGTTTAAGTTGTGGTCCACCATACAAGATGATCAAATCTGCCGTTTTACATCTGATAGCAAAGAGAGGTTTTGCGGCAATGCAGGAGTGGCTGTGACCACATATAACATGGTTGCTTTTGGTGGTAAAAGATCTGAAGAATCTGAAAAGATTATTGAAGAAATCAGAAATAGAGAATGGGGTTTGCTTCTCATGGATGAGGTAATTATATGATTCCATGATTCAAAGTCATGATATATTTGTTTATTAAGTGGTCAACCAAGTAATGATATGTATTCTTTGTGGAAAAATGTATTTATGACATCTTATGTGCAGGTTCATGTGGTTCCTGCTCACATGTTTCATAAAGTCATCAGCATCACTAAATCACACTGCAAACTTGGGCTTACTGGTATCATTCTGATAATATCATCCTATGTCTCTAGCCTTCATTTTTTGTATTTGAGAATGCATAATTTATTGACAAATTGAATTGCAGCAACACTTGTGAGAGAGGATGAAAGGATCACGGATTTAAATTTCCTTATTGGATCCAAATTACATGAAGCAAATTGGTTGGATCTAGTCAAAGGAGGATTTATTGCAAATGTTCAATGTGCTGAGGTATGGTGTCCAATGACAAAGGAGTTCTTTGCCGAATATCTAAAGAAAGAAAACTCCAAGAAGAAGTAGGTTTGCCAATTAAAGAATGACACTTTAGTTATGCTGGATAGGTTTCAAATCTAAAATTATTTTTCCCTCTTCTTTTTACTGGATCTCCGTATCGCATGTACATCAGTTTAAGAGTGTTTCTTTCATTTTCTCTCATTGGGAAAGTGAATGGGTGGAGTTGCTGTTGCTTTATGAATAGCCAGAAATTGACTTACTCTTATTTATTTCAGATTCCATGGTTGTTTGATGTTTCTTTTGTGTCTAAAGTTTGCAGTTTGTTAATTTTCAGGCCCATTATGTGATGAATCCTAATAAGTTCTGAGCATGTGAATTTCTCATCCGGTTTCATGAGCAGCAGCGTGGTGATAAGATAATTGTTTGTGCTGACAATCTTTTTGCCCTTACAGAGTATGCAATGAAACTTCGCAAGCCCATGATCTATGGAGCTACAAGGTTGTTCATGGGTGTTTTACTTGGAGCTCTAATTTCACTGCTGTTTTTGATGATTAATTGTCCATCTTTTCTGCAATTTACAGCCATGTTGAGAGGACAAAGATTCTGCAGGCTTTCAAATGTAGTTGGGAAGTGAATACTATCTTCTTGTCAAACGTATTTTTTGTGAAATTCAATGTCATCACTTTGCTTCCATTATTTAAATATTGTTGGACCAAGTTCTCATAAAGGGAATTTTGTAGTGTCTCGGTATAACACGTATAAGGAATAGAACTCTGCTTGAGTTTCTGAATTTGATCTGCATATGCTAAGTCATGTGATGTAGATTGACTGTTGGAAAATAATTTGGTCCTTTTCCGGTTGGGGGCATAAATTTGCCCTAGTGAAACTGCAGGCATCAGAGGTGATTTTGTTGCTTCTGTGTTCACAGGTCTGATAATTCTATAGATATTCCTGAGGCAAATGTAATCATCCAGATTTCATCTCATGCTGGTTCAAGACAACAAGAGGCTCAGCGACTGAGTCGTATCCTTAGGGCAAAGGTTTGTTTCGGCTAAGCTTCAATAGTGAGTATATTTGGCTGTCTGAGTTGATTATCAGCATTATGAACTTTTCACACATATTATACATCACTCTGTTTATATGCTTATGAAGGAACTGAGGTATTAAATTGAATTTGTTAGATGTCTTCTTCGTATGAATTGTGTAGGAAAGGAATGAGGTTATGACCGTGCCTATAGGAAAGGGAAGGATGACTTATGGACATTTTTCTATCTGATGATTCTTATTTGTGGTATTAACCATCTGATTTAAGTTTTTCTTATTGTTGTACACCCCTAATCCAATTAGTTTTTTTGTGAATATAATATTGCTCAAAATTGGGTCCACAGGGTAAGCTAGAAGATAGGATGGCTGGAGGCAAAGAGGAATACAATGCATTTTTTTACTCCCTTGTTTCAACAGATACCCAGGTGTGCTTCTATTCTTTTTTCAACTTGTTAAATGTTCCATGTACCCTGTTAGGAATTCGGAAACTAGAACTTCCACTAATGATGACTGATATGTTTAAACACCACCTTTTCTTTTGAGCTCAGTGTCTAATTAACCTTTGTATTTTTTTTGGTAAGTCTAATTAATCTTTGTTGTCTACAGGGGATGTTCTACTCAACTAAAAGGCAGCAGTTTCTGATTGATCAAGGTTATAGCTTTAAGGTACATCATTTTAACTGTGCACTGGTTAAATTTATATATTTTTAAGAGGGGATCATTCCCTACCAATGAGGAGGGGGCATTTAGACTCTGTAGTTGGTGTGGAAAAATTGTCATTCCCTTAAATGTACTGAATCATCTAATTTGTGAATAGCTGCTATATATGTCAGTGGAATAATTTTGGGTGTTGGGAACGTGTGCATGCATGATGCTTAATGAGGTTGCTTCAATGCCACTTTTTTAAGGTCACTGTTACTATAACCGTGAATTGCTTTGATTGCATTCTGCATTGCTGTAAGGTATAGCTAGTGCCATTTATATTACTGAACTTGAGCTGGTTCACCCATTACCTTTCAAGTCAATCAACAGTTGCATTTGGGTCATGGTTGTATGGAGCTTTGGATCCTAATGTATGTTCTGACAGGTAATTACAAGCCTCCCTCCAGCTGATGCAGGAGCAGACTTGAGCTACCGCCGCTTGGATGAGCAATTGCAGCTTCTCAGCTAGGTTTGTTTTTTTCCTTTTATTTTCACTTTTAACATTTTTGTGATTGATGAACCAGAAGCTTATGACATGTTTTGCATGTTAGGTATTGAGTGCCGGTGATGATGCAGTTGGTCTAGAACAACTGGAAGAAGATGCAGATGACATAGCCCTTCAAAAAGCCCGTCGCTCCATGGGATCCATAAGTGCTATGTCAGGTGCAAATGGGATGGTCTACATGGAATACAGGTGCAGTTTTACTACGTTGTCAAATCTGTGCAGAATCTTATGTTTTTGGCCTAATTTGTAAAGACAGCAAGAACTAATTTGTAGTGTCATCTGTCACTTTTGTATAAGTTTCTTTTATTAAACGCCTTATCTTTTGTACATATGTATAAAATTTATTCATGGGTTATTGAAATTTTTACCACTATTTTATTTCGTGTATGCAAAAATGTCACCTATCCTAAAGCTTTAACAAATATACCACAACAGTAATCAACTTTCCTAAAATATCTCTCTTTAATTTTTCATGCAAATATTCTCTCTCTTCTTCTCTGCAATTTTTTTTCTCTTCTTCCTCTTTTTTTAAAGTGATAAAGAAATCACTCTTCTAAAAATAAATTATTAATGGAAGAAGACACATGATTAAACAATAAAATCTGTGAGAAAACTATTATAAAAGATTTAACTTAGACACAAGGGAGGGAGAGACGAAAAATTTAATTTTATTATAATTTCATGTTGTTAGATTGTTTAATACTATTATTTTATGTTGTTTCTATTGTTTAAAGTTGTTATAATATTGTTTAATGTTATAATGACGGTTATAAAATATCAAAATACAAGTTAGAAAAAATTTCAGATGAAGAACGGGTTGGCGTCCTTAGCATTAACGCCAACCTCCTGGGTACAGTGAATTTATTTTTTTTGTTTTTTTTATTGCATTCAATTATTTTTATATTTTATGCTTCCGTATTCCAATCCGATGCTTGCATGTGTATTGTTTTTCTTCTCATGATAAAAAGTTACATAAAAAATTATAAAATTATCAGTATCATTTTTTTCTGTTTTTTATTGCATTAATTTAAATTTGGATCAAATTTCAAATTAATCTAATTAAATTAAATTAATTTAAAATCAAATTAATTTAAATTTGGATTAAATTAAAATTTAATTTAAAAAAATTTAAAAAGAGTGGATGTTCATATTTTTTAAACAAAAAAAAAATTTAATTAAAAAAAATAAAAAGGGTTGGCGTTGTTTTTTTTAATTAAATTTTTTTTTCTTTAGACGCTGTTGGAAATATAAATTTGGCTTACAAGTGTGTAGATTGAAACCCATGTTACATAAAACCAATTGGCTTATGTTAAAGTTCAATCCACAACACTTATATACTACTCATTTTACTTAAGTTTATTACATGTGGGACTCTTCTTTTACTTGAGTCTCAACACCCCCGCTTAAGTGCAAACACCTAGGGTGTTAGGCTACCTTTCGGCTCAGCCAATTCTTGGCTGGGTGCGTTGTCACTTGTATCCAGGAACACTTAGGCTGTTAAACCTACCGTTTGGCTCGCGCTCTGATACCATGTCGGAAATTTAAATTGGGTATACAAATGTGAAGATTGAAACCCATGTTACATAAAACCAATTGGCTTATGTTAAAGTTCAATCCACAACACTTATATAACACTCATTTTACTTAAGTTTATTAGATGTAAGACTCTTCTTTTACTTGAGTCTCAACACCCCCGCTTAAGTGCAAACACCTAGGTGGTTAGGCCTGCCTTTCGGCTCAGTCAATTCTTGGCTGGGTGCGTTGTCACTTGTATCCAGGAACACTTAGGTTGTTAAACCTGCCGTTTGGCTCGCGCTCTGATACCATGTTGGAAATATAAATTTGACTTACAAGTGTGTAGATTGAAACCCATGTTACATAAAACCAATTGGCTTATGTTAAAGTTCAATCCACAACACTTATATACCACTCATTTTACTTAAGTTTATTAGATGTGAGACTCTTCTTTTACTTGAGTCTCAACAGACGCCAACCTTTTTTATTTTTTTAATTAATTTCTTTTGTTTAAAAAATATGAATGCCCACTCTTTTTAATTTTTTTAAATTAAATTTTAATTTAATCCAAATTTAAATTAATTAGATTTGATTGGATTAATTTGAAATTTGATTCAAATTTAAATTAATGTAATAAAAAATAAAAAAAAATGATACTGATAATTTTATAATTTTTTATGTAACTCTCTATCATGACAAGAAAAACAATACACATACGAGCACCGAATTGGAATGCGGAAGCATAAAAAATAAAAAGAATTAAATGCAATAAAAAAAACAAAAAATAAATAAATTCACTGTACCCGGAGGGTTGGCGTTAACGCCAACCCGTTCTTCATCTAGAATTTTTTCTAATTTGTATTTTAGTATTTTATAACCATCATTATAACATTAAACAATATTATAACAACTTTAAACAATAAAAACAACATGAAATAATAGTATTAAACAATCTAACAACATGAAATCATAATAAAATTAAATTTTTCGTCTCTCCCTCCCTTGTGTCTAAGTTGAATATTTTATAATAATTTTCTCACAGATTTTATTATTCAATTATGTGTCTTCTTCCATTAATAATTTATTTTTGAAAGAGTGATTCCTTTATCACTTTGAAAAAAGAGGAAGAAGAGAGAAAAAAGTTATAGAGAAGAAGAGAGAGAATATCTGCATGAAAGATTAAAGAAGGGTATTTTAGAAAAGTTGATTATTGTTGTGATATATTTGTTAAAGCTTTAGAATAAATGATTATTTTTTATACACAAAATAAAATAGTGGTAAAAATTTCAATACCCCTTTATTCATCCTCTTTTGCAGTACTGGTCAGAAGAAACTTGCTGGGCAAGGCCAGCTCAAGAGTAAGCCAAAGGATCCCTCCAAACGCCATTATCTGTTTAAAAGACGCTATGGCTGAGGTAAAATTCAACGCAACAATGCATAAGATTGTGATTCTTTTAGCCATAATTCAAGCTGCAGCAAATTGTCATTTAGCGTGAGTTTAATTTGCGTGAAAAGTATGTATGAAAGAGCTATGAACAGTTTGTCCTGAGTATAATATCTTTAAATATATCATCTGGTCTCTAGTGGCTTCTCAGTACAATTCTCATTACATAAAGCAACATAGAAGTTAACCCATTGGTCAAAATTTTTTCTCCCACTATAGATGGTTGGAAATGTCATATTCGAATCAGATTGTACTTGGAAAAAGGGCTTGTATTACTGATTATAATAGCCCCAATAATTCAAGAAATTGAAGTAAAATTGTCTCAGAACTCCATCCACCCAACCCAAGCCACCTTCTAAAGTCAATATCCTTTTAAACTGCTTAAATACCCAACATCTTTGTCAAAAGAGAAACAAATTTCATTTCAATTGTATGGATAACAGTATTTCAAAGGTAAAGATATAAAATATTGGAGGATAATACAGGCTAAAGCCAACTAAATCATGGCTTGGTTTGGTTTATGTTGAAAAATGATAGAATTTTGCCACGATTGATGTGATGTAAATGGTACTTGAAATAGGCACTGAAAGTTGTGGCCTGCACTGCACGATGCCAATTTGCAGCCATTCCGAATTTTTAGACCTTTCAAAAACACTCATTGTTACTGACGTTTGATTTTCCTCAACTTGCGTTAGGTATTGGTTTAGTGTTCCTTCCAAGATGCTGCTGCTAAGCCACAGCAGTGGTTAGGGGTGCATGGGGTGCCTGCGAGCTGAGCCACTTGAGTTTGGATAGTTGTTTGGTTCGAATGAATCAAGTTTGAGTTAAAAAAATTCGGTATGAACTCTTTGGCTGCATTAGTGTCATTATATTAATGATTCAAATGGGTAAAGTTTGATTTTGAATTAATCATTCTGAATTTAAATCGAATTTGAGTTAACTCTTATTTAAGCTTAATTTAGTTTAAATCCTTCCTAATAATAATAGAAATTAGAGTAGAGTTGAATAGTATCAATTTAGCTCGATTTGATTTAATGTTTAACAAAATTTGAGTGAGATTTGAGAAAGAGTTTCCATTCGTTAACTTGGTCTGAATCCTTTTCCGATAATATTGCTTATAATTTTCAACCACTTTGAATAAATTGAAGTTCAAGTTAATCATTTAAGATTCGAATTAAATTTAAATTAATTTATATTTGAGTCTAATTTGGTTTGAACCTAGTCGTAAAACTAGGAATTAGAAAATTCACAAGGCAAGAACTAGTAAAGTAAACTATAATGTTTCATGATTTGGGGGTTGGCAAGTGACCCCAGGAACACACTTTTGACAGAATGAGAGAGTTGTTGGATGGATGGCTTTTCGGATTCTTCACACGTGTATATATATATATATATATATATATATATATATATATATATATATATATCTGTAGCTTGCTAATACCTAGGGTTACTAGCATTTGACTGCTTTTGGAACATTCCTCTTGCCGCACTTCATCATCGAGACCCACCCACTACCGATTAGAGAAGGGAAAAGGAAGAAGAAAAAACAAAGGTACTCATCCAGCAAGGCAAAGGATTCACTTCACCAAGACAATATACAACAAGAGGCCATTCCTGCTCATCTGTATTTTTAAGTCTTGAAAAAAGACAAAGAGAAAAGAGTACAAAGCAAATTACAATACTTGTAGCTTGATAAAGATATTGCCTTTCTCAATAGTTCCTAAACTGTAATAATCAGCTAGCAGTAAAGAAAGACTGAGTGCACCTATCAGAACAAAGTCTTGAAACAGATATCCCATATAATTTCAATTCTTTCTACATCCGGTATATAGCTTTAAAAAAAAAGAAAGTTTGAATTTGTTCTTATAAGAGAATATTTCCTTGCCATTGTCACCCATAACCCTTCACTGACTTCTATCTCTTTCAGCTTCAGCATCGGGAATCAATTCATACCGTTTTATTGATTAGAAATGGACAGCTTCCTGTCTTATTTCTTTAGGAAATTTGTAATATTTGGTCATTTCAATTAAGTGGTCTAATCTAAATGTTTTTTTTTTTTAATGACTAGAAAGAAACTCAGTTAGTAGGGTTCAATCATTCAGTTAATAAACTATAAAGAGATTAACGTAATAACTCATTATCAAAGTCTTTCACTTTGATACGAAAATGTCAAAAGGCGTTTTGTGTATACTCAAGTCAATTTGTGAGAGTGTGGAATTGAACATGGGTCCTCTGGCTCCAGGTTTGAAATTTCTTGTCTTAACCAGTTGTCTAATTGGTGTGTTAAACAATATTATTCTTCTTAATATAAAGTTTAATTGGATTTGTTCTACTGTAAAACATACTTATGATATATTCCAAAATCAATTGAAAAATGGTCTGCAACTGGATGATGAACACGGCTAGCTGTTTGTTAAGTGTAGAACTTGATTCTTCGCAAAAGGAAGAAAAGAAAGAAAACCCTTTGAAAGTTTTTTTTTTTCCCCTTCTTCTTCTTTTTCTTTTTCTTTTCGATATGATTCTTTGTTGCCTTAACAAAAGTTTCATCATCAGTGACACAGGGAACTTTCTTGTTTGCTACATGGCACTTATTTAAATCATAAAGCCAGTCCACTTAGCAATCATAAACCATTCGTGCGCATACTTGTGATAATATATCTTAAATTATCACAAAACGAATCACCAGAAAACTTGTAAAAATTTCAGCTCCAACAAGAATATTTATTCTTCTCGGACTGGACCAAACTACAACTTTTTTAAAATTCATTTTCCTATGCTCATCATCTTCTTCTCAATCCCAAGACTTTACTAATAAGCCTACAGGTTAATCATCTTATAATCTATAGCAGTACAATGATAGGAGATTGAAGCCAATTCATTTAATACTATTTCTTTTGATATTGAGCTGGTCAAAAGTGTGTCTTTGGAATCATTGTCTGTTGGGTGCATATATATATATATATATATATATATATATATATATATATATATATATATATATATTCTTTACTGCTCTCCCCATTAACCGAGTTGATGTCTTTCCATTTTATTCATATTTAATTTTTTCAAGAACAGTAAGATGTTTTGTAGTCTTCAAGTGATCATACTAGCATAGATTATGAGACTGATAAAAAAAAATAATTAAATCAATTAGGGAGCTGTAGCTTGAAAAGATTCGGTCTTTGTCTTGGCTTTTATGACTCTAATTAGATGCTCATCTATATATCCTTTCTTTTTCAAGTTTCCATTGTCTTGGCTTTTATGACTCTAATTAGATGCCCATCTACATACCCTTTCTTTTTTTAAGTTTCCATTGTCAATTTTTCATTGGAGTAGTAGCCTAATAGAGCCACAGGCATAGGTTGTCTGTCAAGCTCAACGAGGCAACTAGGTTCTCATAAAAATGTTCATATCTTTTCTGTAAAGAAGGTGCCCAGATGATACATTATTGATAATGCTAGATGTGAAGCATCTCCTTGTGTTTCCAAATTCATTGTTGAAAATCTTATAATACACAGAGATCTGTACTGTCATCTTTGGCGGATCAAATTTTCAATTTGAGGTGATCGAATTTTGTAGATTTCGGTTCTTTCCAGTAAGGACTACTGATATAGTCAGCATGACACATGGAAACATCACTTTATAGGTGGATTGATTCAATTTCATTTCAATATAAAACAGCTCCATGCTCATTAGTCATCCTATTCTGAATAAAGTACTGTGTGTCATGCTATATTTTAACAAACATAAAGGTTTTAGTTTTGTTGTTTCTGAAATAAAGCTGGTTAGGTAACATTGCACCAGATGGCTCTCTGAAACACTTCTAAAATGATTAATCAGTTTCACCTTAATCATTGGTTCTTATATTATAAAGATTTCAGGGTCGGTTGCATATGTTCCTTGGCACCCACTAATATTTTATTATGATACCAAACATTACTTTCAATCTCATTCAAACCTATTTCCACTGCTGTCATTTCATTATCACAGCAAGATATAGACTGGATACAAATCTTGAGAGAACCACATCTTAAAAACTAGTTATCAAGTTCTACAACCTCAGTGCCCATGTGAGTTAGTTAAACACTAGTTTTCCATCAGTCTTGGACGAACATTATAATGTTAATGTCATCACCCATATTGCACGATTGCAACTAGAAGATATGATGGTGACTTTGATGTCAAATAATACAAATCTTGGAAGAACCATATTTTAAAAGTTAGATGTTGAACTCCACAAACCCAACACCCACTGCATGGTGATTTGTAAGAGACACGGTAATTTTGAACTAAATAATATGAATCTTAGGAGAAACACATCTCAAATGTTGGTAGTTGAGATTAGATACTACATACAAAAAGTTCATATTTTTTTATTTGAGATTTAAATCTCATACCTTTTACTAAATATCATAACAGAGTAAAATATGTGTCAATATGATAGTTTTAACACTAATACTAAGTGATAAGAACCTTAAACGAATCACAACTTAAAAATTAGTTATTGAGATAGGAAAACATAAAACGAAGCGATATAAAATGTACATAAAAAACTTACACTTTTTAATAGACAATCTAAATCTCATACTTTTCACTTGGAATCATATTATAGGGTGAAACTTCTGTCAATCTTCTATGATCAAGGGGGAGACTGAATTCCAGACATGATCATCATTAAGGCCATGGAGTTGACAACACTAGAGGTAATTTAAACATTAAACAGTATAATAAATTAAACATGACCTCCCTCCAGGCCTGGAAATTCTTTGACTGTTTTCTGATTGGAAAATCAAAATCTCACTTTGTGCTCTTTGTCTTTCTTTTCCAATTATGGGCGTGGACGACTGTCTATTCTCTTCAACAGACAAATAGTCTGCCCCTAGCAAAAACAATATATGATTGCTCCATCAACAATAAACAAAAAGATCATGAGACCCCATATAGTTTAACCCAGATTCCCTGAAAATATAATAGAATTTGAAGGCCAATCAGACTTTTCTCATTGTTCCCAAAACATCATATCAGTTCTTATGGTCAAATCTCAACTTCCCTCTTGTGGGGTTCAACTGTTCAAGCATGTTTTGGTTTTCAATATTTTATTTCTCTATTGCCTCCTGGTGCGTTCAAAGTAGTGAATTGACTTCTGATAAATAATTAGAACAAGAAATTAGTACATGGTCTTGTACAAATTTGACATACGATTCATACACTTGAATATAAGTATATTCCAAATTTCGAACGAGGATTTCAAGGCTAGAATTTTCCCTTTATGGCTGCCAATAATAGAGCAAGACTTGCTTATTATTCCCCTTGAAAGTGAGGCCTACTTGTAAGTTGCAGCAGATTTGTAAACGGTTTTGAGTTTAAAGATCAATTCCAAGTTTAACATCAATGGAATCCATGGGAATTCAATAAAGAGGGGGGCTAAATTCTTGAATGTAAGTAGCACCCGTACTTTTAAACAGTGCTGTGAAATTAGGTCAAATTTGATTCGCAGGAAGACTAAATCAATTGAATGAGAAATTCTATTCGAGTTAAACAGCTCTTTCGTTAAATCTGTTATATTGAGTATAATTTAAAAATCTAATCTTAATATGATGTCAATGAGTCTTAAACCTAAAACCTTTTGAAATTATTTGAGAATTCTACACTTAATCATTCAAACTATCCCAAGGGATAGATAATGGTAGAGTTGATACGTCATTTTAAGATAATCCCATCTCATGCATGCAATGCTCATTGGGCCTTTGTATTACTTCAGTCAAATTATCTCTTTTGATTCTCGTATTAAATTAGAAATTATATTTTTTATTTAATTAGACCTAAATCAATTATACGAAACAAAAAAAAAAATTGGGGTTTATGGGCTTACCCTATCACGAGAGATTCATTTTGTTACTATATAAATCGTGCCACTGTTTCAATTGCGAAGGTCGAATACATATCTATGGAAGCCATTTGAAGATTTAAAGAGACAGAAGCGGCAGTGTCATGATTTACAGTTGGTAGCCAAAAGGTCAAAAGGCTTGTCATTATTATTGGCATTGAGAATTCTGATATATTATAATATTCAATATACAGAAAGACAACTGAGAAAAAGCTGCTAATCCTAAACTACACATCTGAAATCACTTATTGAAAAAGCCTTCTGAATTTGCTTTTGCTCAAAAGGGCATTTGTGTTTGTCGATCTTCTGTTGACCTAAACATTCATCCTAATGAAAAAGCTTAACCAATTTTTCTTCTCAAAAGCCGCCATAATACTGGAGCTGCTGGTGTTGCCCATAACTGCTCACAAAAGCTGCTCCTCTCATTGCCCCATGATCGTCTTCTTCATGCAGCCCATCAAGCTACAAAAAAATCAATTAAAACATGACACTTTATAATCTTATATTTAACTGCCACAATAATGGTAAACCAATAAATTATTAATTACCCAGAGCTCGTCTTCGTCTGCATCTCTGGCTGCACATGCAGCTTTGGGAGTCTCTCCAGTTTCGTCGTTGCGTGCGAATCTGCCACGTATGCGTGGGCGGTTGTCTGCTAGCGTTTTGCGGCATGCATACTTGAATCAACGGAAAGTAGCAGACAAAAAGAAAAAACAACCCTGTTTAATACAGATTAATTCATCAAATAACACATAATTTTTATTCCGTAAATAAGAAATTAGCTACCTTAATCGTCTTGTTGAAGTTTCTCTGATTACGTTTAGCTCTATACTTCAGAATCCTTTCTTTTCTTTCTTCAGCACTGTAACGCCCGACTTTGAAGTTCGCTTCCTCGGTGAAAGAGCTCTCTGTTGCCAAATGACTTGAAAGAGACCTCTGTGTTTTATGCGCTGTTCTTATATTCTAAATTACACACCAGAATACAGAAGAAACAAATGTTGTATAAGCATGAAAGTGACAAATGAAAAGGAAAATATTTACTGAGAACAGGGGATTCAGATTCAGATTAAAGTAAGTACTTGTAAATCTCCAGTACTGCAAACCCTCCTCATTTGCCCACTGAAAAAATTGCTTTCTGGCGAACTCAGAGCTTGGTTGTGAAAATTTGGAGACTCCATGAGCGTATCAAAGCGGGGTTGAAAGAGAAAACCAGGCTTATTATCAAAAGAATTGCTACTGTAACTCCTCTGCATATACTTTGCTACATTTTCAACACCACTATAACTGTGAGAAGCAAAGGGCTGTTGTTGTCGTTGTTGTTGATGATGATGATGATTATAAGAAGAATCAAAACCTACCAGAGACTCCTCGCTTTTGACTTCCAAGGCATCTAAACTAGAGAAATCATGGTACCCATTTGCAAGCGGCTGCTGCAAATGAGTAGATTGACAAAGGCTAAGATTTTCAAGAAGGTGACTTGGCGGTGAACAAGACAGAAGAGTATGTGCAAATTGGTCGATAGAAGAAGACTCATCAACCGGATGATTTGGGTTGATTATTGTGGTGCTGTTTGAGCTCGAAATTGCTTGAAGAAAATCAAGAGAAGAATCACAAAAAGGAGAGAAAGGCTCAGCAGAAAAGTTGAGGTCTGCAGCATCAGAAGAGACCATCTCTGGGCTTGAATGTTGGCGGAAAAAGGAATTATCAAAAACATAAAGATCAGAAGACATTTTTGAACTGAAATTCTTTGATTGAAATGATCTGCAAAACCAAAAACACTAAACGAAAACAATACAGAAAAAAGCTGTCGTCGTTGTCTTTTCTTCTATAAAATCACTAATACTTATTTCATGGCTATTTTGTCTCCGTATTTGGCTGTGAAACGGCTATGGAGCAAAACTGACACTTGGGCTCTGATTTATTTTATCAAGGCTTGGCATTACCAGAAGTAAGAAGACAAAGAACCGATTTCTTGTCTCTCTCTTTCAGAAAGATGAAAAAAAAAAAATTTTCAATCAAACAATAAGAATGGAGAGCTACTCCGGTTACAACTCATATAAAAAGGAACAGAAATTAAATTGTACAGCAAAACTTTACTTTAATTCTAAATTTCCCATATACTTTTTTATTCTTACTATTTATCCCCTAGTTAGTAGAAAAGCATCTACCTTTTAACTTTAGGAACCTTTTACTTTGACTGACATGATTGAAAATGTCAATCATCGTCCTTTTTAATAAATCTTACATAAAATATTATCAAAATTTTAATTAAGGACCATGGGTTATAATAAATAAATATTATTTTTATAACTGTTATAAATAGCCAACAAATATTATCCGTTTTGAACTTCAGACCCTCACAACTTTAAAACGCGTCTAGCGGGATAGGGCTTCAAGCCCGTACCCAGGTTCGGAACCTACATGGGCCACTAGATATTGTCCGCTTTGGATCTTCAGAATCCTCACGGTTTTATTACGCGTCTATTGAGTTAAGAGCGTCTGACCCTTACTTATATACAAACTCAGTAGACAGAACGGGAGCGATGTAGAACTTCAGTTCACAATAATAACTTATTTTTTATTATTTTTATTTTTATTTTTAGTATTAAAAGAGTGATAAATAATTTAAGGATTTTCTTTGACATTACAATAATAAAATAATACATTACCTTCACCTTCATCTTTTATATTGTGGTTTCTCAGTATTACAATAATATTTTATTATTAATAATAATATGATAAGTAATATAAATAGTAATTTGATTATCACATTCACTTTAATATTAAAAATTTATTATTGTAATCTTGATTTTATTACGATTATATTCTTATTTATTAAATTTTTTAGATTAAAAATAATTTTATTTTCAATTGATATAATAAGTAATATAAAAAATATTTAAGTAAAATAATTTATTATTATTCTTTTATTACTCTAACTAAACATAATAATTAATTATACCTATCAAATTTTATCAAATATAATAATCATTTATATCTAATAATCTTTTAAATAATCTATTTTAAGATAATTTTTTAATTTTAATAATAAAATATTATTCAAACTAAAAGTCTTCTAATTTCTCTTGTATCAACAAGATAACTGGATTTACTATATTCAATGTTATAATGTCTAGGCATATTTATTATATAGTTTAAAAGATTATATAAAAGTAAAAGGGGATTCTCGTTATGGTGACTTTATCATATCTTAATATAAACATTAATTAAGATAATAATGAATATAAATTATCGAGAAGTGGGCTGAACCACTTTAGAAATACAAATGGCAACACTGATTCTATTCATTATCATTTATATTTATATATATATATATATATAAAAGATCGCATCACTAATCTTATGTATTTTTTTATTGGCCAAATTTTCACCATCAACAAAAAGAATTTATAATTTTTGTTTATTTTTTACTATAATATAATTGAATTGGTTAACAAATACATAAAATATTATATATTTGTGTTCTAAAATTTCAGTGCTCTATTTTGCCTCTATTTGATAGTTGTAACTATAATTTGAAATTCATATTTCTCATTTATTTAAATCTACTCGCACATGATGAAGACAAAACTCGTCCTCATCATTTAACCTAGATATATCAATTGGGTCGAGCCAAATAAAAGCCCGGTCCAAAGTCTAAAATTCAGGCCCAATTCGAAAAGGTTTGACCCGATACTATAGCATACTAAGCTTGACGCGTGGGCCTTCTAAGGCGAGTTGTAGGCTTTAATATTAGACCTATAAACCGGTGTGGCTTGACTTAATCTGATACTATTTAAAAATAAAAGAAAAAAAATGATAGAAGCAAGGTTCTATGCAAAAGCAAGGCTTCATTTTATTTTTTTATATAAACAAATATAATTTTTTTTATTTCCAATTTTATTTACAAATCTCTCAATCTCAATTCTTTCATTATATTATCAATTTCATTTTCTCTCATCAACTATCTTTCGAAAACTATCTGAATTTATAAATAATAATTCTTTATGTTTATAATTTTTTTTTCATTTCAATTTTATCATTACAAAATATTACAAATAGATTTAATATCAAATGAATCCAATGTCAAATGAATTCAGTTTATAATTATACAGTATGTAAATTAATTTATTTATACTATATTATAAACTTATAATATTTTTGATCGTGTAACTACGGTATTCTTCTGTCACAAGGGAGAGATTATAAATATTTAAAAGTTTTGATTAAAATTAAAAAAATTGTTTAAATGAGTCGTCTGATTAAGGTTCAGCTCTGCTTAGTTCAACCTTATATATATAAAGTTGGACTTTCAAAAACCTAGAGGTTGACCCCATCTAAAGACCCATTATTGTGCAGGTCTAAGACCTAACTTAACTCATTAACGTGTCTAATTTTAACCTATTACTCTCACGCAATTAGGCTCTATAACACTCCCATTAAAAAAAATAAATAACTATAAATGATTGATATTTTCTCAATTGAAAAGAAGCGAAACGACGCCTCCAGAATTCTCTTAATGAATTGGGCGTGGTGCTTCCTTCCTATTAAGGTTGGAGGTGGACGGGGTGGCTAAGAGGAGTGCTGGATTGAATTTTATGAGAGAGAGTTTATGTGAGGATTTAGGTTATAATTGTGGGTAATTAAATTAAACAACTTACCAAAAACCCTAAATCTTGAACTTCCATCTCAAAATTTCTTGCCTTTGTTATAGCCAAAACTAGTTGGCTAACCGAGAGCGGGGGTGATTATGACACTTTTCAAACATATAAGAATGTGATAGGATAATTTTTAATTGGGTACTCGCCAAATAAAATCACAATACAAGTATACAACCTTTTGGCCAAAAAAGTACTCGATGCCCTTGTGGCATAACTAATTAATTAAAAAACAAAAAACAAATGAGTTTGGTTATTTGTTAAATCTATAACCATTTTATTCTATTATTGAATTTTTTCAACATAAAAACCTAAATTCAAACCTCGAATCTCAGAATTTAAATATTGATTCAAAATAACTAATTTCAATCATTCAATTATGAATCGATTTAACCCAATAATTAACATAAGTTTGAACATGGGTTCAAATCGAATTAATCACAAAATCTTGGTTGAATTAGTTTAACCAATTAGTCTCGAGTTTACAAATTATTATATCCTCGTTGATGTTAGTTTGATTTTAGGGTTTCTTATTTGTATTTTTGTTTTTTTACTATTTTTTATTTTATTAATTTTTTTTACTAGTATGGTCTGGTCTTTTTTTATTTATGATTTAATGACTAAATTTAATAAAAAAATCAAAAGCATCTAAATTATTGTATTTCCGTTAAAATTAATGCTTAATAAATATAAAATCTTCTTAAATTAGAAAATTATTCATATAAACACTTATTGTTAAAATTTGTAAATATTTTACTCTAAGGGTGTGTTTGGTTGAGGGATTAAAAATTACTCTGGTAGTCTATTTTTTTATTATTTATATTATTTTGTTTAATTTATAAGTAATAAAAAGTTTCGGTAATATTTTATAGTGATGCAAAAATAATATAAAAGATACTCTGATTACCATCTCTATCTTAATTATTAAAATATTATCAAGATAATTTTAATTTTATTATAATATATAATTTATTTATTAGTTTTTAAAGACAAAAATAATTTTATTTTCAATTAATATAACTAATAACATAAAAAATATTTTAAAATAATTATACCTAGAGGTATTTAAGTAAAATAGTATATTATTATTATTTTATTATCTTTAATCAAATACAATAATTATATATATCTATCCATTTTTATTAAATTTTATTAAATATAAAAAATATTTATATCAGTAATATTTAAGGTAATTTATATTTAAAATAATATTTCAATATTAATAATAAAATATCTTTAAAACTAAACGCCCGTAACTGATAACACCATAACTTTAGGGAAATTCAAAATTCAAAATTCAAAATCAAATTAAAAAAAAAAAAAGCAATGTGTATTTGGATAATTAATTAAAATAGGTAAAATTTTAAGCGTTTATACGTTTTTAGGTCAATCTAAAAAAGTTTTATCAAAATAAACAAATCGTATTTTTTTTACCCTTTTTACCCTTATGTTGAAAAACCAAGTAAAAATATTTTTTTTAAGAATATGCGTCGCTTTATGGTGGTTACGATGGTGGCTAAGGATTTCACAGTGAAACCCTAAATATGTCGAATTATGTATATAAATATTTTTGAATGTTTCGAATGATATAAAATGATGTAATTTCGATGTTAATGGATGTCTAAAAGTGTAGTCGTTGAGAGACAAAAGCACGCAAATTTACAGTGCCGCGCAAATCTACAGTGTCGTGCAAACTGCGCAAACCGCTTGCAAAATCGCGCAAAAATCATGTTCATAGACTATGATATCTGCTTTTTGCGTGATGTGAACAATGTTTGCCTGGTGTAAACAGTGTTTGTGCGGTGTAAACAGTGTTTACGCGATTTGCGCAGTTTGCGCGGCACTGTGAATTTACGCGCTTTTGTCTCTTAACAACTACACTTCCAGACATCCATTAACATCGAAACTATATTTTATACCATTCGAAACATTCAAAAATATCCATATATATAATTCGACATATTTAGGATTTCATTGTAAAATTCCTAGCCACCATTATAACTCCCATAAACTGATACACATTCTCAGAAAAAATATTTTTACTTAGTATTTCAATATAAGGATAAAAAAAGTAAAAAAATTAGTATTTACTTAATTTGATGAAACTTTATTATGTTAGCCTAAAAACATGTAAACAGATAAATTTTTGTTTATTTTAATTAATTTCCCCGTGTATTTCCTCCTAGTAAGTATAACCATGTTCTAAAATATTTCAAGCGTTGACTGGTCAATGCCAACTCAACCTCTAGAAACGCCAATAGGGACGCAACACGTTAGATATTTGACCAAAATTTGAATTGCCTAGTGCTGTGAAATCATCGCCGTAGTCTTTCTTCGAAAGTCTCGGGTTCGGACTTAAAGGGGACTTTTCTTTTGGACGACTGAGAGAGCCACTCTTTGATTTCTTTAAATTTCAAACAGATATCGCACACCGGATCGCCAAGCGAAATCGTATCAATCAGATCGTTAGTGTGCCAGAGCTTGAATCTCGACAGATCAGACGGTAAAGATGACGTCCGATGCGGCTATTCAGAAGATGCAGCTCCGTCAATCCTACCGAAACGTGTGGCACAGTGACCTTCTCAGCTCCATTAAACAAGACACTCCTTGTATGTTTTCTAATCTTTTATCGTCCCTGTTTCTTTTGTATGAAGTTTAGGGTAAAATTTTATTTCTCCTAATTTGTTGTTTGTTGCTCGTGTTAATGTGCAGATTGCTGCTTTGCGGTTTTCTGGTGGGAAATTCAGATCTTCATATTGTTATTATTATTTTTATATAGATGTTGCGATTATAGTGTGAAATATTATCCATTAGCTAGCATTAGGAAAAACAGTTGATTTTTAAACCCTTTAAACATTTGCTAAATGATGCATGTGCTGTTAGGTTTAGCTAGATTGCTCTACTCTGTTTCATAGGATTCGTTAATGTATTCAATATTGTACATTGGAATTGTATTTGTCTTGATATACTGTTAAATTAACTGCTGTTAGTTATTTCTTGAGTTTCCATATTTCACTTTCATTGTCACCTCTTTCGGAGGGAATGAATTGATCTGTTGAGCTACAATCTTTTATTTTCTGACTTTTGACGATCTGATTTTGATTATTTATTGAATTTATGAGATATTTAATCATAAATTGCTTGCTTCTTTGCATTGCAATTCAATGTGTCTGGTTCGCCTTTGTTTATTGTAGTCCCCCATGTGTATCTTACTTGCTTCGGAAAAGAGCACTCTACAATGACATGTCCAGGTATTTGCAATTCTGTTTAACTCTGATCTGAGTTTTTTTAATATGTAATATTTTTGTGTAATTGTAATATCATCTTGTTTTTCATAGGTATGTTTGTTGTGCTGGTTATATGCCTTGCAGTGGCAAGTGTCACGAAAGTTCTTGTCCTGAATTTTGCCTTTGCACTGAGGTACGGATTTTGTTTGTCAGTGCAGCAGTTTTGTTTTTCCTGGACTTGATTTGGAGCTTCTTGGTTTAAACTCAACTATGGAATTTGTGACCACAAGATATGCATACATTTTTTCTTATAGCTTCTCTTTCAAAATGGAGAACTTAACATTTTGTTTGTCCAGTGTTCATGGAATGTTTTCTCCCATGTCATCACTATTCAGTGAAATGATAAACTTAACATGCTTTGATGTGAAAATTAATTTATTATCTCATGCAGTGGGTTGATTATAAACTGACATGGCAAGTTTTAAGTGTTTTTATTTCAGTCTTTAATTCCTTTCAAATTCCATTGATTCTCAGGTTTTCTGCTGCTTTGGAAATTCAGTGGCCTCTACTCGATTTCTGTTGCAAGATGAATTCAACATCCAGACAACTCGCTGTGATAATTTTATTATTGTACTGTCTCGTAGATATCTCTTGATCTGTAATTAAATGTCATTGACTTTTGTTAATCATGTTTACTTGTCGACAAACAGGGATTTATGATATGCCTTCAACAAGTTGCATGCATATTTTCCATAATTGCATGCATTGTTGGAAGTGATGAACTTCAGGATGCTTCTCAGATTTTGAATTTATTGGCTGATCTAGTTTATTGCTCGTAAGGGTTTTTGCCCTCTCCCTACTAAAGCTTTTAGTAAAAAAATAATCTACAAAATATCATACTGAGTCACTGTGTGTTTTCCTTTGCAGGGTTTGTGCTTGCATGCAGGTATGCAACTATGCAAGCAACTCACATACAGGCAAACGAAATGATTTCAATGTAATATTTCTTTACATTTTGTTTTGATTATGTGCAGACACAACACAAGATTGAATTGGACAAAAGAGATGGTGTGTTTGGTCCACGACCTATGGCAGTGCCCGCTGTTCAAGAGATGTCTCGCATTGATCAGCAATATCCTCCCTCAGTTGGATATCCGCCACAGCAAACTGTATATGGACAGCCCTATCCTCCTCCAGCTCAAAGTTACCCACCACCTGTGCAAAGTTACCCACCTCCTGTGCAAAGTTACCCACCTCCGGCACAAGGCTATCCTACTTCTTATCCACCTCCTGGCTATCCTAGGTGATTAAATTTTCTGTTTTACACCCCCCGGGTTTTCTCTCCAAAGTAATACTTCTGCTGTGTTGCATTTACTAGTGAACTTCTAAGTCATATGAGATATTAACTGGGTTTTTGAGCGGAACTGCATCTCTACATAACTGTTTACTTGCCATTAGGCTATTGTTACAGTAGTATATTTGTGTGTTTTCATATCAGCATTGTTGGTTAAACAGAACATAATTGTTATCCAAGTAATGCTATATGTACTTAAAATGAGTTTCAATTTGAATATCAATGATAATGTGTTTAAGTGTTACTTTATTTTTAATTCAAAATCACTCAATTACATGATGACATGTCATGATTGGTACTTATTATAGGTGCATATAGGATTATACTTGTTATCTTGCCCATTATCAATCTTTCTAAGTTAAGCTCTTTCTGCATTTTATGACATGTCATTATTAGTACTTATTATAGCACAACATTATACTTTTCCCCATTATCAATATTTCTAGGTCTCTTTGTGCTTTTTTTTTTTTTTTTTGGTTGCCAATAAATGAATGATAATAATATACAAACAAATAGAAAGATAATGTAATTTGTTGTGCTTACCCAATTCCTTCTGAATTTGATATAACTGAAAGTTAGAATGAAAGTTCCACAAGTAAACACAAAAGATTTGGAACCTGGGCACCTTTGCTTGTATATGTGATTCACCTTTAAGTGTCCCAATTTTACAGAAACAAATATAATTGGATCAGTAACTAAATCATGTTTCTTTATGATGCTTCAATCTAAAAGCTTTTCTTTGAGAAAGAAAGCAAAAAGTTAAAAAGAGTAGTGGGGTGGTTGGTTAATTTAAGAAAGAAGAAATTTTGTGTTGTTATTGGCTTGTTAATCGAAAGTGAAGATTAGATTGCTTCGAGATTAGATTTGAATCGAATCTAGTTATATATAAATTAACTTAAATTTAAATTAAATCTATAATAAATGTAAGAATTTGAATTTATTTTAGTCAGAGACGTTGACAGAGGGTTGATCACACAAGTAATAAATAAGGTTGTCGATCACTTAATTAATATATAGTGTTGATTACTATTTCTTCTCCAAGAGGAATGTGGGCCTTTTCACAAAATTTAAATTTTTGTGGCTCTTCTGCATGAATAAGAAAGTCCAAACATGCAAATATTTTAAAGTATATAAAAATTAAGTAGGTATTCTTACTCCTATAAATTCTAACAAAAGAAAAACCTGAAACCGTGTGGGCTCATTTCATTCTTCGCAAACCACACGCAGAGTCGCTAAGATCTTGCCATTTGGCAGCATAAGTACAACCCATGTGATGTTCCTTCTGTGTTACGCACAATTAAATCAATTTTAATTACACTATTTAATAAATTTTCATGCTAAGAAGTTTTGATAAGTAATTACACCTTAATGATGGTTGGTCTTAAGATATTTTCTTGAAGACTCCACTTGGCAGCCCCTTGCTTCTAAAATTTATCCATCCATTTTGCACTAACTAAAATAAATATATGTGAAATTTTTAATTAATAAATGTGTTACAAAAATTAATATTATTTGCAATTAGAGTTGGATTCCATCGAAACTGTTCAAGTTTGAATCTGACAAATAAAGTTTGAGTCAAAGATTGAGTTTGTTCATTTTTATATAAAATTGAATTTAAATTAACTCATATTGAATTTAAAGTTAAATTATTTTTAATCAATTTATCAATCTTAAAACTAATATTAAACCGATTCTTTTAGATTTAAAACAATATTGAGTTAGACCTTATTTGGGTTTGATGTCGATCGAATCTACCTTATTTGCAATGTGACATGAGATTGTATATATACAAAACTATAAAAATCCTTTGAAAATTTATTACAATGCATTGCATGTATGATGTACATATATATAATAAAAATATAATTAATTAGAGAAGTTAGAGTTTGATTATAAACATAATGAGATTCTTAATCTATTAATATTCCAAAACTTAATTAAAATTCATTTAGAGAAGGAAAAATCACAATCAAATATTCATGAAAAGTTTTTTTTTTTTTTTTTGTCAATAATAAATCTTTAAGATCGCAGGGTTAAACCAATCATATCATATAAGTAAAAATTTTAAATTTTAAATATTATAATAATAAATTTTGTAATAATTATATTAAATAAATTAAGAATTTTAACTTATTTATTTTTTGTTAGCTAGAAAATCTAATTTGCGTTAGACTATTCCTTCAAAGAAATTATTCCATCAAATATGTGAAGTGGAGCTTTAGATTTATGCTAAGTAAATTAAAATTTTAATACGCTCCCAATAAATTTCAGGCCATGCCCATGGCTCTTTGTTGCTTGGATACTTTTGTCAGTCAGACTATGATTACAAAAGCTGATCGATAGTATGTCTTCATCCAATTTACCTTACCTTTTACCACTTAACTGAGGCGGATTCACCTGCAGCTTTAACCTCAAAGCCTGACTGACAACTTCAAACATAATTTCTCCCTTGCTTAATCTTTCTCACTGGTATGAAACAAATATCAGAAAAGAGAACCCAGATATTGAACTTCAATGAGCTGAACATCATAGAGACTATTTTTGTAATTAACAAGAAGGAGATCTAAAGTTCTACCTCTGCATTTATTTGTCTAGTACCACCCAGCCAGCAATTAAAATGTCAAACTCAAATCAAAATCATACAACCATAGCCATTATATGTCAAAACCAAACTCAAAAACTACTCTCAGTCCAGTCAAAGTGCCATGAACCTACCAGAAAAGGCCATAAACTTCATCATCATTCAAACCAGAAAGATTAACATCCAAATCTTTTTTTTTTTTTAAATCTTCATTGATTCAGAAGCTCATTAAGAAACAAGAAGGATAAGAAGAAGATGAAGAAGTAGACTGTACAAACTGCAAATTAATTAAGTTAATTATTATTATTATTAACATATGATTCTGATATGTAGGTCTCTATTTTCATTTCGCTTCACGGCTCCTTTATACGATCAAAAAAGAAAAAACAATTATTTTTTCTCCATTTCTTTAACCTGAAATCTGCAAATCAGTAACCTGAGAATATTCAGCATCATATAAGTTGGGGATCCCGGAGGCTGCCCATAGTCTCTCATTGAACGTATCTTGCATATCATCTGGAATAAACGGCGTTCGACACAAGGGGCAAGTTTTTTGATCGTATCCCATCCAACGGTCGAGGCAACAACGGTGGAAGATATGGCGGCAATTTGTGAGCCGTCTGATCTCGTCCTGGTCTTCAAACTCGTAGAGACACACGGCGCATGAGTCTGGCGGGTCAACAAGGTCTGAGAACTTGACGACCGGCAGGATTTCGCGGATAAGAAGAGCGGAGACGGAGAGAGGCGCGGGGACACGTGTGGTCGGCGTGTCGGGCCAAGCAATGTCAGGTTCGAGAAATTCTTGGAGACCCAGATAGCTAAAGAGAACGGTAATCAGTTTTCTGATGAAACCCAAAAAGGAAAGCGTGTGAATAAGGAGCTTCGGGAGGAGAAGCTCCGTGTAAGCCACCGGAAAACCCATTACTTCTTTGATTGAGATGAAGAGCCAAGGAGAAGATGAATTATGTGGAGAAGAGAGCCTGGCCTTCAAATTTTATACACACGAAGTACATTGCCACGTTAGAGAGCGACAAATTTCCTACTATTATTATAGATAACACCATCATTATTATAAATATTATCATTTTGGTTATTTATGTAATAAAATATAAAAAAATAATATTAAGTTATATCATAATATATTATTATTATATAAATAAAAAAATATTACGTCATAACATACAAGAAAGGATTCGGAAAGCAACAAAATAAAAGTGGGGGCCTAATACTTGTCTAAAATTTCCAGAACAACTTGGTATCCTCATTAACATCATCGATTTCATGTATGGTAGAAATTTAGCGATAAAATTTAATTTTATATACCAATAATACTTTATTTACTTCTAACCGTACTAGCATTTGATCCGTATTAGTTATTTTAAATTAATTAAAATTATATGTTTAAAACCAGTTTAAATATAAATAATAATATATTATTATATAATTAAATATTAACTTATTTATAATTTAAAATTATTTAATCACATAATAATACGTTAATAATTGTAGTCAAGTTTATATCAATTATTTGTATATATAATTTTATTACCTTGAATTAAAAATAAATTTAATAATTAAATTAATATATTATTATGTAATTAAATATTTTAAATTGAAGATAATCACTACTGTATCATAATACATTTACAATGAATTTAGTTTCAAATTATTTTTGAAATTTTATTTTCTAATAAGTCAAATATATTTAGATCTAAATTTAAACTGAATCAAAGTTTTGCTTTTATTAAATAGAATTAATTCATTCTAGAAAAGATGCTCCACATAAGAGAACAAGAAATAAGAAAGGGATCCAACCATCCATTTATGGGAAGCCCACCCACCAAAGAAGTTAGGCATCAATAGGAAAAGTGCCTTAGCAGTGGTGATATTCGGCACATCATGTTGTCATTGTCCCCATCTTAAAATGGGTTGCCATTAACATATCAAATGGCCTTATTGAATGAGTTGGGACAAGCTCCGGGCTCTCCTCTCCTCTCCTCTCCTCTTTTGTCCTTTTTAAAAGTTATATCTCTCACAAGAAAAAAACATTATTCCATTCTCAATTCCATTTTACTAATTGTTTTTAAAAAATATAATTATTAATATCAAAATATATATATATATATATATAAATCAATATGTATTTTAAAATATAATAAAAATTAATAAAATACAATAAATATATCATTTAATATGATATATATCATAAAAAAATAATATATATTACTTTTTCAAATTAATACATTTTTTGAATAAAATAATAAAAATGTTTATATATTTTAAAATGATGATATAATAATTATAATTTTTATAATTTTATTATTAATTTAAAATTTCATATATTATAATATAATACGAGAAAAATAGGTTTTTATATAAACGATTTGACTATGATTTTCCAAGATAATGGAATGTTTATAAATAAATAACAATATATAATATTGTTAAAGTAAAACTTTTAATTTAAAATTAACATTTTCGAATAGAGCGATCGATTTGATGTGAGTAAACCCAAATCAGCTATGCCTCAAGTGAGAAAGGACAGGGAGTGTCAGAAGGGCACCCACCACCCGATTAAGAAAATATGAGTTGGAAAAAAGAAAGTGATGGGGAAGGGGATGATGAAGCTCAAAAACCTAAACTAATTGACAATTCTTCACTGACAAACTGTCGAAACCCGCCAAGACAAAATTAGGCCCACCCCACTTTTGCACACAGTGTGGGCAGTGGCACCCACCCCGACCGCTCGGCGCGGACCTCTCACCGGTCACCACCACCTCTGCTTTCTCACTTGTCTCATTCTTTGTTTGTCTCTGTCTGTCTCCACGGCCTTCGCAGTCAATCAGTTTGTTATTGAATTGAGAAAGGCATTAGTGCGAGCGTTAAATTGGCCTAGTGGCAAAAGGACTGGGCATTTTGGGAACACCAAAACTGAACCCTCTTCAAATGAGGGCATCTGTTCAGTGCCTGTCACTGGTAGGCCAGCTAAATCCACCATGATACTTAATTTTTTTTTTAGAAAGAAAGACTATTTCCCATTCCAATAATACAAAAATAGCACATGGTCATTTTTCGCGCCTATTTTCCATCTGTGATGTTAAAATTGACATTTTTCACATTTGTTAGGCACAATCAATAATTTTTTAAATTTTTATAAAAGATATAATGATAAGATAAAATTTTCCTTTATTATTTTTAATATTCAAACTTGCCTCCATGATATTTAATAAACATATATCAACTCCAATTTATATATATATATATATATATATATATATATATATATATAAAATTTAAAATAGTCATAGATAAATAAAAAATACTTTTAATCTTTAAAATAATTTTTTTTGGGGACAAAAGGTTAAAAAATATCAATTTTTTAAACTTTAAAAGTGGTAATTAACAGTTTTTGACATAATTTAGATGGGAAAAACCGAAAAAATAGTCCTCCCAACTTTCTTTTTAACCACAAAGTTTTGTTAAAGACAAAAAAAACTCCACTTGCTACTGCAATTATGTAAGTCTGAACAAGTAGTTTGTCTCTTTTTTCCACCATGTTTAGCCAGAAAGCATGATTTGTATGCGATTAACTCCAACTCTTTAATTAATATTCTAAGTTGCTATCAGAATTTGCCTGCCATGTGGTTGAACTACGGATCAAAATACTGTCAGAATTTGTTTGTGAATTTATTGCTGTCATTTCCAACCCTTACTGCAAAGCCAAAAACCCAGAAATGGCTCTTTCTGTTTCACTCCTTCTCTCTTGCACAATCACTGACACAAACAACAGGCAACGGCCTCAAAGACACAAATATATGTAAAGATTACGCTACAGAGATGCCTGCCCTGCGCCATAAAATTAAAAAAGAGAAGTTACAGCTATCTGTGTAATGAACGAGATGTAAAAACTGAAAGATCTGCTGTCCCTCTTGGTGTTTTTCAAAGGAATGTGGTTTCCAGGCAAGTTTTTGTACGATTTCTTCGCTTTTGCAGAACCTTGATATCTTCCTTACTGTACACCCACGTTTTGTTTTGAGGAATTCAAACCAACCCCCTCTAAATTATAGTCTAATTCCTATAATCAAATGTGTTAATAGGATTTCTTGTCGATCCACACAACTTATAGGCTTGTGCAACATTTGAATTTGAATTGAATATGATATGTCTACTATTGTACATGATAAAAATACAGAAGAAAATATAAATCCAAGAGAATGAATAGACCCGATGTTTAAAATGTTTATATGCACGATGTAATTAGGTGGAGCTCATATAATCTATAGTTTTTGAACTAGCCTTCTCATGATTCATTTTCTTTTATTTAACCATTTATATTTATAGGTCCACAGGGGTGAAATTACATTCAAATTATAATAATTTTGTATTGTTAATCCTAACTGGAGTCTAATAGTAAATATCTATTTCAATTGAATTAAAAAAATAAAACATTAATAAGATCGAAAAATTGCCATTAAGAATATGAAAATATCTTTCTAATACCATTAATATCTACAGAAAATTCTGAATAGATCCCTCGTTAATCGGATGTTGGCTTGTTGTCTTGAATCGGAAAAAATACTCGTATAGGCTACAAATTGGATAATAGAGAGCTGACTTGCTGTCTAATCGCTGGTTAGCATTTGGTCTCAATGACCTGGACTCTTGCTTAGGAATTTCGCGGGCTGAACAATACATATAGCAAAATGGAAAACATTTGAGTGAGCTGAGGGGGGGACGTTTAATTCTAATCAATCAAGATGACAAAACAAACAGAGTCATTTTGTTTGTGCATCTCTCTTTCTTTCTTTCTTTCTCACCACCATCAAAACATTATCTTTTCTCTAATGGGGACTCTGCCGGGTACCTCCTCTTCTTTGACTCTTGATTTGGATTGTTTTAAAGGATTTCTCGACCCAAATGGGTGTTATTGTTTAGATTAAAATATGCGTAGAATGGTGTAGAAAGATTGGGACCCGAGAAACGAAGGAAAAGCCAAAGATGAATGTGGGAGAATGGCAGAGTGACAATAATGTCATGAAAAAGATAACGACATTGGCAGAGACAGTAGTCGGAATGGTGGGTCAGATTGGCATGTGGCTATGTCTGCCTCTGGTGTTCTTCTACCTAACCCTATTCATGCCTCACCATCAAAAAATTCCTATACCGCCAATTCTCAGCTAACAAAAGCTACCCAAACTTGCACATAACAATAGTTTGATTAGCAAAAATGTGGAATTCCGAAGGGTTCAGGATCTGCTAACGCTATATCAAAGTCACACCTTTAAATTAACCTATGTACTGATTTTTGAGTACAATTTTATTTATTTGATATATATGATTTAATCCAACAGAGACAATCCAATTGGAATGGGTTTTCTTATAAAACTTTTTCAAGTCCAAAGTTTTGTCCCAAGCATAACAAAAGCTATGCAACGGAACTGTAGATGATTTGGACAATTAGTTGGCTATGTTACAAGTCCAAACTATTGTAGCAAGCCCAGATTCGACACTCAAATTAACCCAATAATAACCTTAAAGATGGGAAATGTTCTAAAATTGGCCCATGTTCATCTCAACAGAGTTACGAGAACAAACAGGTAATGGGCTAGAAGCAAGTCATCGAGACGAGCCTCTGTGGTAACCTTTATAAGCCCAAAATGTGGCATTAATACTCGATAAGACTTTTATTATGGTAGTTCAAAATAGAAAGTCTGCTCCACTCAACTTCATAATACTACAAGTCTACAACTGTTCCCTCTAGTCCATTATTAAGGACTACATCCATGAAAGTTACTTGAATGGGCTTTGCCATAATTATTGCTCTCGACAATGAAATTATAACAAACACTTGATGATTTCTCTTGAAGTTTTATGGGTGAGGCATTTATCTCCTTTTTATCATTTAAGATACACATTCTATCGGTATTACAATTGGATTCAGATTTGAGCTGTTTCAGTTCTAATTTAAGTTTGGATTGAACAAACCCAACTCAAGTTAAAGATTGAACAAATAATTTTAAACCAATCCAAATATTTAAGTTTGAATAAATTCATATCAAATTTGATGTTAAATTATATGAATTCTACCAAAATAGAATCTAGCCCTAATTGTTGTCCTCAAGATTTCCATTAAAATAATTGTGGCAACAGGGCGAGAAGCTCCGGTAATCCACAGAGCCCAGACTCCCAGGCCATTGAAACTGAAACCCATTTAGGAAACTTGAAGACCAAAACATATGATTTAAAATTATTTTGTGGAAGATGATTACCCAACATGTATCATTTTACTTTGACAGAGCTGCAAACTCATCTTCAGCATCTTCTTGCCCGCCATGAAGACTTTGCTTAAGCTGCTAAAGTAGTATTACTATGTGCTTTATTCATATTAAGAATAAGACAAATGACATTTGATTGATTTTATCTGCCACATGCCCACCAACCGATTGGCTTGGCTTGACTTGAAATCACATGATACACAAAGACCAATGAGAGAGAGGAAGCAGGACAGGAGGACTCACAAGCTATATGATAAAAGGTGCAAATAATTAATATAATTAAACATCGACCTTTTGTCTTTCTTCAGTAATGCTCCACCTTCCCCCTGTTGAAGTTTGAACATAATGAGACCTGAAACTTATTATATTTACTTATATCTGACAGCAAAAGAATGCTTTCATGCTTCAATAAGATTACCCATTTCTCACTTTTATGCCATTCTTTTTCATTCATTATCCAGCATGCCCAAACGGACCCATCTTCATCACTCTTCCATCCAAAATACCATCCCGCCAATGGAAGTAACCAAGCAGCAAAAGACAATATTGGTAAGAATGATAAAAGGGATCTGAATTAATGAAGCCAAAAACTTCTTTGTATTTGTCATTGTGGGGCTGGCGTGCCTCCCCTCTCCAACCCTTTCTGTCTCACCCTTTATTATTTTTAATTTTAGAGTGAGTCAAATTTTCCCACCCAAGGTTTGGCTCAAAAAAAAAAAAAAAATTTACAACTTTTGAAGATGATCATTTAGCCTTTTACAATTTTGAAAATATGTAATTTAATCTTTGTGGCCTTAATACCACTTTAACTGACATCTCATCACAATGTAGATATTATCAAGAACTTGAAGGCCATACAAGAGAGTGGTAAATTATGATAGAGAGGTGTAATAGAGATTGAAGAAAGACCAAAATACATCATGAAGAGAGATTGTTAGAATGAGATCAATAAATTTTAAGTATAAGTAAAATTTGTAAAATGAAATAAGGACAATGAAAATTAACTAAATGAATTGTTAGAATGGAAAAGATTGGTATTGAGAGTAGATGTAAAAGTTGAATTGCCCTAGAAGATTAGTTGCCGATAATAAAATGATGGTTAGATTTGGTGGACATTTATTTAGAAATGGTGAAATAAAAAGAGATTAAGAGAATCTTAATGTAAATATGATACCTCAATCGAATTTATTTAAAATTTATCTTAATAATATAATTTTGAAATGTGAAATAATTAGATATAATATAGTATTTTAACCTTTTTACATAATTTTTAAGGTTATTTTGTGAGTTTAATTTTGGGTGATACAGTGTAATTTATTATATCCAGGGATGTCGAATTTTATGGCAAAACTTTCTTGAGGGAAACGGTGATTCTCTTTTCCTTTCAAGAATCCCAAGATCCGAACTCATGGGTGGAAAACCCAAACCCAGAACCAGGCCTCTTTCACAACAACATTCAATGTCACCCAGGTTTCAGAGTCACGATCTGCTCTCTCTTCATGTCCTTTCGCTCACTCTCTGTTTGTCTCGTAACCACCGCCATTTTTATTAATTGAATTTTCTCTGTAAAAACAAAAACAAAAAACAAACAAAACGCATAAACCACAACAAAATAATTTCACATTGCATTTACATATTTCATGGCAACAACCACCACAACTACTACTAGTACTACAACACATCTCAAAGTTCAAGCTCAACCCATAAAGCCCAAACGCCGTAAGTATCGTGAAACCACTATCTCCTCCTCTGCCACCTCCACTTCTACCGCCGCTACCGCTACTACTGCTACTAGTACTTCTACTGATTCCTCTGACCTTTACCGGACTCAGAAGCTTGACCCACCTACTGTTGTCTCGCCTGATAATTCCTGGTGCTGCCCAGCTTCAAAACCCATTTCAAATCCTCCACAATCGCAGCAGCAGCAACAGAGATCCGTCCGTTCACCCGTTAGAGAGCCTGACCCGATACTGATCCCCGATTCGTCTTCATCGTTTAGAATCCGGTTCTCTCCCGGGAGTCTATCGCCAGTCATGGACTTCACGCATACGTCACCAACATCATCGACGACGACAACGCTCAACGGTTACTCGTCCTCAGATTCAGCATTCCCTTCAAGTTTCAGCAAATTTAATTCGGCTTTAACTGCGGGTCTTTTAAATCCGATGTCGCCCCCACCGGATAAAACCCGTTCCAGCCCCACGCTTTTCGAAATGATGGCGTGTGAACCCGAGATTCTTCCGAAAACCCAGATCCCAACAAACCACCAGGGTGTTCCCACAATTCCCCCGAAAATGAGTCACCAACAGCAGCAAACATTTGATAGCCAGCAATTGAAAATGCAAAGAATTTCAGATCTTCTGCTGACTAACAGTCCGGGTAATCAGTTCAACGAGCCGGCGTCGAGTGACATAAAACTGACTCTGAGTTCTAAGGATGGTATAAGTGTATCCATGAATGTGCACAGACAGATACTTGTGGCACATAGTAGATTTTTCGCGGTTAAGTTATCGGATCGTTGGACAAAGCAGCAGCAGAAAACTAATCTTCCGTACATTGTGGAGATTGCGGATTGTGATGACGTTGAGGTTTATATTGAGACTTTGAGGTTGATGTACTGTAAGGATCTTAAAAAGAAGTTGATGAGAGAGGATGTTTCCAAAGTTCTTGGTGTTTTGAAGGTAAAGTGGTCTAATTTTTTATTTTCTTTCTCTCTTTTTATTTTCCCTAAGTAAGAGCAGTAGTTATTTATATTTTTTTCTGGTGTCAATTTTTATGTTCTGGGGTTTTTCTTCTGGTGCTTGAATTTATTTTGTTGCTTAAAAACTGTATGCAGGATAAGGAAGGAAAATAAAGATTTTGAAATAATTTAAGGACTCCACTTTACCAGGAATATGCTAGTAAAATATATTTTTAATGTGCAGTGAATCGTGTGATTACAGTTCTATGCTTTGTTGTGGGAAAATTGAGCTAAGGTTAAAGGTTTTTACTGTTTGCTAATAAATAATTTTCCTTTTTTATGGAAGCCATGTAAAGGGATTTGCCTACTAATCCTTTTTGGTTTTGTTTGTAAGTCCAAGTTATCTAAGACCTCCAATGCATACACTTACAGGGTTAGCAATCAGCTTGTGAGCACATTAGAAATTGCAAAATTATTAGTGCCATATAGATCAATGTTGATTATGTTTGCAACTAAATTGAGAGCTGGGGTTTAGGGGATTTAATTGTTTGGTTTTTATGTGTATTTTTTTAGGTTTCAGCAGCGATTGGGTTTGATGCGGGGGTTTTATCCTGTTTGGAGTACTTAGAAGCTGCACCATGGGCTGAGGATGAAGAGGAGAAAGTGGCTTCATTGTTATCAGAGCTCCGACTTGAAGGTGTTGGAGCTGGTGAAGTTTTGAAGAGGGTTTCAGTTGAAGTTACTGGTGGAACAGAAGAGGGTAGTAACAATGACGAAGTACTTCTGAAGCTTTTACATGTAGTTCTTGAAGGCAAAGATGAGAAGGCAAGACGTGAAATGAAGGGGCTGGTATCTAAGATGCTTCATGAAAATTCATCTCAAAATGATCTTCGAAAGGAGTCACTGTACTCTGCTGGTGATGGGTGTTTAAAATTACTACGCCAGCATGTTCTGCAAGCAGCAGCAGGGGATCTGCGGGATGTGGGACAGATTGCCAGGCAGGCGGATAATTTGCATTGGATTTTGGATATCTTGATTGATAGGCAGATTGCTGAGGACTTTTTAAAAACATGGGCTTCTCAATCTGAAGTATCTGAGGCACATTCAAAAGTTCCAGCCATCCATAGGTATGATATTAGCAGAGTTACTTCTAGACTGTTTGTTGGAATTGGCAAAGGACAGTTATTGGCTTCAAAGGATGTTAGATTCTTGCTGTTAAGGACTTGGTTGGAGCCTTTTTATGATGACTTTGGGTGGATGAGGAGAGCATCCAAAGGCCTTGACCGACACTTAATTGAAGATGGTCTTAGTAACACGATTCTTACTCTGCCTCTAGCTTGGCAACAGGAAATTTTGCTTGCTTGGTTTAATAGATTCTTGAACTCTGGTGAGGATTGTCCTAACATACAAAGAGGGTTTGAAGTTTGGTGGAGGAGAGCATTCTGGAGACGTAGTGGTGAGCAGGAACGACCCAGGCCATTACGAATTACAACTGCAACTATTGAGAACTCGTGAAGTTAATTGCAACACCAAGAAATAAATGATAATGCTCTAATGGATCTATTGCCTTCTTGTGGTCGCTTTGGTCTTGGTTCTAAATTAATTTTTTTCCCTTTTTGTCTCCTTCCTTGCTAAACCAGGACTGGATATTCTTTGGAGGGATTTGAGTTTCACTTGAAGTATATTACGTGTCTGTTTGACTTCATATAACCAGGTTTAGTCTGGAAGAAGACAACATTCTCTGGATTCAACTCCCATATATATGTGAAGATAAACTCAATAGAATGCTTGTTTTATCTATTTGACACATCAGTTGGTGCTCGTATATTTTTGGTATTGAATTTTGTTTTCGTATTGTGATGGTCCATCTGTTCTCGTGTTATCATCTTAAATTTATATGAACTCTTATAGGCTCAAAGAAGAGGAACATTCTGGTTAACCAGAATTGGTTGTTCACGTCTGAGATATTTGAACTGTTTTTCAGAGCAAGAGGGCTGGGCAAAGCATCCAGCAAATGTGATTGGATAAGACACAATGAAGGGCGTCAGATTTGTACTGTTACTTCTTTGTCTGTAATCACTTCTGTCCACATTGACACTGGATAAACCTGGACTATGAGATGGTGGAAATTAAGTGTAACTATTTAAGGTATATGAGATATCTCTGACAAATCAATTTAGCCGCTCAGTTGTTGAAGCATTACATTACAAACATTACCATAACTATCATTTCTCTGGTTCCATTTAATTGGACTATGTTGGTACTGGATTAGTTCTTGATGTTAATCCTAAGAATTACCATGCATGTTAGATAACTAATCCTGTATTTATTTTTGGAAATGTTATTATAAATTTGATTGACACTCTCAATTTTTTCTTGGCTCAGTCATAAGTATTGAATTTCTGATTTGGAAAAATATAATAGCACGAGTTCCAATAAACCGTTATATTG
Source organism: Mangifera indica (assembly GCF_011075055.1). Taxonomy (NCBI): domain Eukaryota; kingdom Viridiplantae; phylum Streptophyta; class Magnoliopsida; order Sapindales; family Anacardiaceae; genus Mangifera; species Mangifera indica. The sequence goes on along the minus strand of NC_058139.1, from coordinate 1,354,386 downwards.
GAATGGTATGGACATGAGATAACCATTAGGATATATATGGAATTTTCTTGTCTAGTGCTAATTTGTCTTTGCTCTTTTGGTTGAAAGTCATCTCGTTTTGTTTTTCTCTATTGTCCTTATCTGCTTTTGAGAACCAGATGCATTCCATAGACCACAGGAATATTAGGAGCTTTATTAGAGCTGCTTTATCTTGTTGTGACTTTCTAGTCGTTAAGTATAGTAGCATGCCTTCTTCTTACGAGAACCAGTTGCATTCCATCCACTACAGAAGTAATGGGAGCATTATTTGAGCTGTCTTATCTTTGTATGGCCTTCTAGACGCTAGAGCTACTGGAATGCCTAATATTTGGTGGGAAATTTTGATTCTTTTTTTCAGATACAACCAGATGAAAGTTGGAGTTTTGGAAATGGCTTCATGCTCAGAGGACAATGTGAATCTGCAGTCTAATGAAAACTTATTTCTTACTGATTTCTAATAGTGAGGTGACACTTAGTACTAGCTTTTTCCTCATGAGAATGACTTTGGAATAGCTTCTCAGCATCAAGCCATGTGAACCAGATCCTCCTTAAGTACTGAAACAATAACTTCTCTGGTGGTTTTTCTGTTAAGAGTGATGTTCTTTACTTGCTTCCAGGAACAAACAAAATGTTCTTTCATTTTCCTTTTTCTTTTGGATGACGTGAGAATTCAGATTCCAACTTTAGCGGTACCAATTCTCTTTGGGATTCTCAAGCAGATTTTTTATGTTTGTTTTCATGTGAAATGCGGTGGTTGAATGAAGGTAGGTTGTGCCCACAGCCTGCTTGTAACTTCCATTGTTGTTAAAACAATCCCTGAAAGAGGGAGGGAGGTGTTACCTTACTCCACCTATTCTACTGCCAGCATGTGGGCTGACACGGTCTACAAGCTTTGGGCACAGCCCAAGTTTAGCATAACAGGCAAATTTACGGAGATTCATAAACAAAATGGGTTTTGTAAGGAAAGTTTTATAAGCTGATATGATATGTAAAAATTAAATAAAAATATCTTTTGCGGATCGATCCATTAAGAGTCTACGAAAGCACGGCTGTTGTTCTGTAGCTATTTTGTAGACCTAGAGGTTATTGGAAGAAAAAAAGTGTAAACCAAAACACCTAATTAAGAAATGGATGAAATATAGTGTAACCCTAAATAAGTTTGAAATTCGGGAAAAAGGGTGAAAATTAAAATACTAATCAAATAATGTTATTAAATAGCGTTGAAAGATAATTTTTAAAATATAATAATTATGTATTTAAATATGGAAGAGAGAGATGAATTTAATGGGCTAAAATAGGTCTCCAAGCCTTTGCGCTGTTATCTTAGTCATGGCTTGGATACAAATTGACAATGGACAAAGCCCATCAGATTTTATTACAATTAAAATTTTTTCGATGCTCAGTTTGAATCAATTACTTGGTTTAAACAAGTCTAACTCGAATTGGGGTTTTAACTTAGTAGGTTGGTTCACGTTCAACTTGTTTATGTCTCTAGAGACACCATCACTTGTTTAATAATACTGTTAATCTTGTTAATAACATTGTTGATTTCGTCAACAACTTTTTGATAAGATTGTACGTAGATTCAAGCTGATCTTCAACTGGTGTTGGGCTCGTTCGGCTGAGCAGTAAGTCCCCCTATGGACCTAGTCTCCGAACCGATGTCTACCTTTTTTAATAATTAGGTGTAATTATATATGTACACATTCTACCCCAGATGAATAAAACAGACTTGCCATTTGAGTCAGATGGAGAAATTATAAGCTAGGTTTTCCTCGGAGCGGAGGTTATTATTGCTAATGCTGCAGCTGTTGATTGAAAGAAGTGTCACTTAGATGTTGTTGTATATGTACACACAAACAAAAATTGCCTTGTTGAGAGGGAAGTACTGGGAAATTGCATGCTTTACTTGGAGATTTGTACCCTTGCACAGTTAATGGGTACTCATAAAAACTTGGCCTTAAGCCAAACGCTGATGATCTTGGCAGCTTTCATGGCTCAAATCATACGCAAACACACAATTGCCACAGAAACTTCTTCCCTCTCAACAAAGAGCTAGGTCATTGACAAAGAGGCATCTATCATTTAGAGTAAAAAAAAAAAATGTAATGGAAGAGGAGGTAGTGACTGAAAATTTGTAGAGACAAAATTTATTTTAATTTTTTATTTAAATTTGCAATTCTAACCGTAAGATATAAATTTGTAATTCCATTAGATAATTTATAATACAAAAAAATTATTAAATATCATATGTGACTTATGTGATCCTATTAAATGACATATAAAAGTAAAAAAAGATATATTTGAAACTTTTTCAATGATTCTGTTTATTTCATCAGTAATATTTTTTTCAGTTATATTATTTATTTTGTTAATAATACTATTTATCTGTCGATAATATTATTTATTTTATTGGCAATTTTTCAATAATATAGCAAATTAACTCAAATTTATCTTGAATTCGGTACAACAAATTCAAGTCAAACTTGACCCAACCTATGTTAGGACTTAGCTTGACTTGAATTCAACAGTGGATGTATCTTTTCTCCTCCTTAAACCATAAAAGAGAAACCCAATTAGGGCTAATTAGAAAGAGATAGAAGAAGAGGAAGATGAAGATACCCCAAGCTACAAAACAAAGAAGCTCTTTACAAAATTACTGTAAGCAAGTGAAAAGTATCTCTGTTTAAAGCCCTAATCAATGGTGTGAAAAGTATATAGCATGAAAACTGAGGCTCCTTTGTTTTACATTCTACCAGTACATGAACAATCTCTCTCCTTCACAATTTCTTACTATTTTATTCATTTGCACCACCAAATAATAATAGAAGCGTCACCAAGTAGCCCACTTAGTAGACAATTTATAAAGACGATAGAAATGAAACAAACAATGGGTAGCTTTCGTTATATTTGTCTCTTATACAACATTATTTAAAGAATCATCCAATCATAGGGCTGACAAAGTCTCAAAGAAACTTCTTGTGATTCACAAACACACAGTTTTATAATATTAAAGCATCCGTGCAAGCTTAATTAACTTGAAGAATAATATCAACAGGTCTATACGCTAGAGAAAAATATTGAAAGAAACCCAGATAGATTCCGCAAAAGACAACATGCAAAAATATATATATAGAAATTATTTCTTAATGTTGTTTGTCATATACATTGACTTTACTCCTGTCGATGACTCATCTTTAACGTGTGAGCAAAGGAGAGTGTATATTTATGTATATAGAATTTGTCACGTAAATCTTCCTGTTTGGATCATTTGCTCTGGTTATGTTCCTTGCGGGTCGATTTTTTCATTAAAAAATACATGAAAATCCAGGTTCGTTAGGTTTTGTTTTGTATTTGAGGTACAGTTCAATGTTGTCATGGGAAACCGAAGACTAATTCGTTTCTTGAGATAAGTTTTATTCATAAATTAATATGCCCTAATTGAAAGATCGGTCAGCCTGATTAGTAATTTGCTAAGTAATAAATTAGAGAATTCATTAATTATATATTGACGTTTAACTCTGTGTATGATTTCTACAGCTTGACGCAGTCACTGTGGTTGGTGAGATTCATGGTGTGCCCATACATATTTTTCCAATCTAAGTCTGCTTAAGCTGGCCCTCCAACTGGGCATTTTTTATTTTGATGATTTTAACTATTTTATAGCCAATGCTTGTGTGAATTAGCAGCTTTAAGAATTGAAGAACCCAGTAATTAAGGCACAAAATATACGTACAACAATGAAATCTCATAATCTTTATCATTGAAATGGTTGAAACTTTCAAATTATCTGTGCACTCAAGATTAATGTTGTTACTATGGAAGAAGTAATTAAGTTGTTATTATGAATTAATTAATGATGGAAAGAAAAGATGGTGACAGATGTGAACGTAGAAGACTCAAATAGATTAGGACCATACAATTTGTGAGATTGGCTCTGAGTGAGGACAGAGCCCACCTGTCGAAGACAGATTCTTGCGAGGGTTTCAATGCCCGCGTGAAGAGATGTACTATTTGCTTGGTACAAATATTCATTCAAACCACTAGCTTCTGAGGATTAAAGTCTTTCAAAAGGGCGCACTATCACTACTCTTATTCTATAACATTCATATTTTTCACTTCATGGCTTGGCCACCACTTTGATCTTCCTTCAGGGTTTTTTCTTTATTGATTAGTTGCTGGTCCTACTTCCTTTCCCTTGTACCACTTTCCCCCTTTCACTGACTGGAAAGTAGAAACCCAAATTCTGAAACAGAAATCATAGAATTTTACATATTGGTGTGCCAACAAAATTCTAGTCAGCTCAATTCCATGAATGACTTTACTCTTAAGACAAATTTACCTGATTGGATTTGCAGGAACCTAATTTGCATATGTTATAAAATAATGAATAAAAAATAGGGTTTATATGCGTAAAATCGGTAGAGCTTTTGAAATTCATCTGCATTGTAGAGGTATTGTTATGTTAGAATCTCCTAAAACCTCCTAACAGATTTCAATTCAACCATTGATAGAATCCAAAAAACCCTAAAACCTGTACTCATGTTGTCTACTCTCATAAGCTTCCAAGCTATATTTATTTATCATATTAAACCCAACCATACATTTGTTATTAGACTGGTTCAGTTAGTGATTTCAATTAAATCAAAACTATAATTAATATTAACTCCCATCATCAAAATTTCTAATATTTAAAAGACCATAGCTTTTATAATATATATATATTTATAAAATAAAACAAAATCATAAGATATTTAATGTTACGAGGATATATTAATGTATGAGAACAACGCAATTTTGAAGGCACTGATTCATCCACGGAATTGACTTGTGAACAAACAATGGTAGCAAGGAATTATTGGACTGGTTTTCGAAAATGATAGTATGATAGGGTTTGATGCTGCCGGTTTTTCCCAATACTGTTACCATACATAAGACAAAACTGACTCAGACGATCAAATCTGTTAAAACAAAAGGACATATATTCCACCCTAAACATTTCTAACTTTATCTTCTTCTATTTAATTATAATCATAATTTTTTAGTCACAAGGATCAAGATTAAAAGCCTGCTGCCAAAACCTTGCTAACGTAACACCCGGATTAAACAAAACAAACCCTACGTATATTCTTCTCCGTTATCAGCACTTTGACCTCTCTATTTCAATTTTTTTTCCTGGAAATTATATTAAAAGGATGAACCAATATAACAGGAAGAAGATCACTGTCATGAAATTATAAATATTTATATCTTGTCATTGATTTCATGCATGTATGCCAATATAAAAAGTAAAACTAGGGTTAAAAGTTATGATATTATGGTAAGGAATGATAATGAATATAGTAAATTATATTATATGTCATTTTCAATTTTCTTTTTATCCAATGTAATCTCCATATTTATTTGATCTATTATTAGCTTTCCAAGTGATAAGAAGAGTGAGTAGTTGAATGAAAATGCTTAAAATGAAGTTTAAAAAAATAAAATTCATAAATGCATGCAGTAAAATTAGATAAAGCTCACATGGAAGCATACGATCGTTCAGATGGGAAAAGGAAAGTAAGTTTAGAATCTCTACTGAAGATAGTAATAACTTTCCAAAATTACATAACAGAAAAACGGTTCTGGGTTTCAAGATATCAAAGTCCCAACTTTCACTTTCAATTACATATTTTTAAAGAAGAAGCTAATTAAGTTCCTTTTTGTCTCTTAACTGCCCTCAAGATTTGTATACGTACGTGATGCTTTTGCTACTTAACAGATTGATCAGGACCGTTGGTGTGATGGATGACTTGTTAGATAGAGTTACAAGCTGAGAAAGAAAGCATCAACAGGATCTTGACAGTCCATTCAAGAACAAAAATGGGTGAAGATTTTGATGCGTTTATATTTTAACGGCAATGAAAACAAACAGCTTCATATTTAACTCAGTTTGGACCATATAATTCATACACCAGTTGCCCCACCGCACAAAATTTTCCATGTGGGTGGTCTTTTTGTTGTATAATATTGTTCTGCACTAATGCCAAGTTGCAATCTGTCCCACAAAATTTGGATTAAAGAAATAAGTATTATCCTCTTTCATAGGGTTTGGAACCGATTTGAGTAGAGTTCTAGCTCAATTTGGAATTAATATTATTTATTCCACTAATAATATTATACACAAATTTGAATAACTCAAAATTATATTTGAGCTAAGCATTATGAGTTTGATTGGAGTTAAAGTTGATATCAGACTCAATTGGAATCAAACTCATCCCTACTCACTCAGCATACTGTGAAATTTTCATACTACGAACAAACTCATCGACTGACCACTGATACCAGATGAACAAAACCCTAATTTGTATAAATTTACGTAAGAGCAAATTGTATGAGATGGGATAGAGAGGACCTCCCTCTGTAATTTATTAGGTGTTTTAGAATTTAATATTGAAGGTATTAAAAGGGTACAGAAGGGATTTTGTCGTGGACGGCTCTAGTACTTTTATCCCTGCAAAAAATATATATAGGCATAGTTCATTAAAGAATGTGACAGAGGTCCCAATAGCTTGACTCGTCTCTCTCCCTACTGACTCAGGACCTGCTTTTCTGGGCTACTTATTATCTGTCATGCTCATGCATATGTATTTTCAATTAAAAACTTTAAAGCATATCAAATGAAACGACCTTTTCCTGTAAAACCCTCCTCATAAATCCCCTTACGAACACCATTATATATGTATAGTCTGATATAATTGTCTTCTTCTTCTTCTTCTTTCTTTTTCATCACTTTCAAACTTGCTTGAAAAAATGGAAAAATAACCTGTGGATTGATTTCTCTTGATTCCAGGTTTTCAGAAAAGCTGCATAAAATAGATAGAAAGATAGCTAAGTAGATTGGTCCGGTGAAAACTGTTGAAAGGTTTTGAAGGATCCATGGATGGACCACACTATGAATTAATACAAAGAAGCCTAGAAATTCAGCACTATTAGTTCCAAGTTTCAAACCAGACACAAAATTGTACACTGATTCCATTCTTACTGAAACCTCTGCAGGTGATCCTTTTTTACTCACTCTGCCCCGTCTTTTCTGGGTGTTTCTTTCTGCTTCTTCAGCTAAAAAGCCGTACACTCCTATTATCCTCTGCCCCTTTTTTATTTTTTAAAAAGAAGGGAGGGTGGAGGAGGGTAAAACGCAGCCGTTTCATGGGGTGACTGAAACTGGCAGTTGGGTTATAAGATGCGCTAGGAGTGCGTAGAGTTCATATGAATACAGGAAAAAAGTACAACAAAATTGGTGATGTCAGCGAAGGAGTAAGTGTAAAAGTAGAGAAAAATGGCAAGCGGCGAAGAAAGCTTCATAATGGGACCACCTGCTTTTAACGGACAAAAATTTAAAGCTGTATGGATTTTCATCCTTCACTCTCATCCTTCTTTCGTGTGCTTCACTCTCTTCTCCTTAATTATTTATCCTACCAGAACCACTCTTATTTTTATATATAAAATAAAAAACTCATAACATCTCCTTTAAAAATAAAAAATCTTCTTTAAATATTTAAAAAAATGAGTCAAAAACCTTTCTCAATCAAACATATAAATTTGACATTCAAGAAGCGATTAATTGCCAATCAGTAACAAATTATATAATTAATAGATAATTATTTATTTATAATATTTAAATAATTTAAAATAAATATATAAAACATTTTTATTTATAAACAAATTAAAAGAAAATAAAAACTTAAAGTTATCACGATCTCTCTTATCTTGTCATTAACACATATAATATAAAAAACCCTAATGGTAATATTTTTTAATAATCAATCATAACTGTTTTTTTTTTTTTAAATTAAGTATTAGTTATGGGTGAATCATATAAACATTTCATTAATTCATCACCAAAAAATATTTAAAGATTATATTCAGAGTAAGGGAGGTTAATTAAAATAACTACAAAGCAAGGGATTTACGGGAAAATTTATTATATCTAATTATTAAAATCATTCTTGACTTTGAACTATATTTATCTCGAACGTTATGTATTGTTAATGTACTCATTATTATAATATTTATGAATGTTTAAATGGTGTGATATTTATATTAATCTAAGTTGGTAAAAAGATTTTGAGATTTAAAGATGTATAAATCGGTAAGGTAAATCAAAGTGAAAGTAATTAAGAAATCCGATGAAATTCTCTAAGTTATGTATTTTCCCCACATAGTTTTTTTGTTAAGTTTTTACACAACTCTGGGGTTGTTGTAAGCTTTTATGTGAAAAAGATTATTTTTTGGAATTTTCTTGTGTTTCAAGGGGTTTTGTGAATTTTTACGTGATCAGGGGTCTTTTGTTCTTTTATTATGAGACCACAAGGAAAAAGCCTAACCAAATCGCATAACGTCTTGGCCAATATGAGAGTTGCATAAAATACTTTAAAAGCCCTTGATTGTTTAAGAATTACAAATAACCTCCTCATCCCTTAAAAATTTACATAATACGTTTTTTTTTTTATAATTTTTATACAACATGAGCAATTATACAAAAAAAAATATGATAATCAAAGAATGAAATTATAAATATTTAGTTTTAAGTATCAAATTGAGTATTTTGATAATATGTCATTATAAGAAAAATGTGATATATAAAACATACACAGTTATCTAATAATGACAATCATTTAAATTCATGATATTACACTTTACATATTCAATTATAAATGTAATTTTAGTTTCTCGTTTTATAAATTCAAGATTATACATAGATTGTGGGCGTCAAACAAGCACTAATGTATAGTTTAAAGCACTCTTATTGTAATTTTGATATTATATATTTTTTCAAAATAATCAATAACGTAATTGTAAACGTAAACTATCGATTCATCGACCAAGCCACATTAAAAATATTATTATATATTTACTTTATTACATTGAATCCAACTATTGTTAATACACTTTTCATTGATGCTTATCTTATCACCAACACACATAAATATAAAAGAAACCCTAATTGTAATATTTTTTAATAATCAATCATTAGGGTATTTTTTAAAATTAAATATTAGTCATATAGGTGAATGAAATAAGCTCATCATTAATACCCCACTAAAAAAATAATAAGGGATTTTTTCTAAAGTAAGGGATATTACTTTAAATAACTATAAAGTAAGGAATTTATATATATAAAAAATACACTAGTAGAACTCTATAATCATATAATCAACTAACTTAATTAAAATAAATCTTGCCTTTGTCAAATACAAACTCTAAAATAAATATTAACCCTATCAATCATTTGCAATATCCCATACTAATGCCTAAAATAAAAAAAGAAAAATGATTACATCCAATTGCTAAATCATTCTTAATTTTAAACTATGTTGTATGATATTTATGAATTTTTAAATGGTGTAATACGTATTATTTTAAGTTGGTAAAAAGTTTTCGAGATTTAAATATTCATAAATTGATTGAAAAAAACTTCGAAACCTAATGAAATTCTTTAGGTCACATAATTTTTTCCTTATAGTTTTTTTTTTTTTTTTTATAAGCTTTTACACAACTATGGGGTTGTTACTAGTTCTTTCATGTGGAAAAGATTTTTGTTGAAATTTTTATTTGACTAAAGCGTTTTTGTAATTTTTTATTTGATGAAGGTTGTGCTTTTATTTTGAGACCCAAAATAATCACCCAAATGTATAAAATTTTGGTCAATATAAAAATCACCCCCTAAAGGGTTGGTTTAGAGAAAAACCCTTGGTTGTGCATAAAATTACAAATAACCCCCTCATCCCTTAAACAATTTTTTGTGATATGGGTTTTTTTTTTTCTATAATTTTTTATACAACATGAGGAATTTGCAATTTTCTGCCAAAATTACTAAAAAAATCTTGAAAAAGAAAAACACTTATACTCTTTTGTATCCTAGCAATATTCATGACTTCAATCATCAAAACAATAATAAAATTTAAATTTTTTTCAAAAACCAAACATATGGGGTGAAAAATGTGAAAATTGTGAAGTATGACAAAGGAAATTTACATACACCTTGAATCTTTGTTTTCGAATATACAACCCGGTACTATTTGGATTTTGATAGAAAATTATATCAAAAATTAAGAGAGTAAATTCCACGGATTTATATATAATTTCCAACAAACTCAAATATAATAATTATATCGAAGGTGTTATTTTTTTCTATCAACCTCTTAATTTTTTATTATCGGTAATTTAAAAAATATAAATTTTGAATATTTAATTAAAATAATTTTAAATTAAAAAATAATAATCAACTATATAATATATCATCTAAACTCATAATCAAATATTTAAAATTATTTATACATATATATATATATATAAAACATTACTCATATTAACAAAGAGTGAGAGCGAGTGGAAGAAGATGTGGGCGCGCGTGGATTAAGGGGAAGAAATGTAGCGGTCCCAAGCCAAGAATTGTAGGGAGTGGGGGAGATGGACTTTAATACACCAATTAATTAGAATTTGATGGGAAATTTTGGACCACCTCATCTCGCCTCATTCACAGTCCCTTATTTTGGTAACATTTTCTTTTTTGCATCTAATTCTTCTCTTCTCTCTTTCTATTGCAGTACTCCATAGCCTACCTACACCCTCTCTCTCTCTCTCTCTCTCTCTCTCTCTCTCTCTCTGAAACTCATCTGGGAAATATAAAGCCTGTCCACAACTGAACTCCTTCTTTGGAATAAATTATTGGGAGTCGTGTCAGTACAAACTCTCTATTTTTTTATTTTTATAATAATCATTATTATATATAGGTTGTATTGTATTGTAATATATGGTATCGCGGGGAAAGGGGACAGACACCTCATGTGGCGGCTTGTAGTTTCTAAACCAGGCAGACGACGATCGTTGCTTTCCATTGTTTGGGCTTCTGATTTTTAATCATTCAATATTTTATACACACACACACACACACACTCTCTTTCTGAAGAAGGGTTCTTGTTATTATTATATTCCTGTGTATGAAATAATTGAGGGGAGGGGAAGTCTATTTTGGTTGTATTGACATGGGAACGTATTGACCCACTTAAGTTTGAGCTTCAATTAAGAGAGAAAGGAAAAGAAAGGCTTATTTCTGAAGAGATATATGTTCTTAGATTTGTTCCTACAAGGTTTCTTTCATGGCTCAACATGTTGACTTGTTAAGAAGAGAGGAGGTCTCGTAAGAAAGAAGAGATCATCTCTAATCAACTTCTTCTTCTTCTTAGTACCACTAAAGCATATTAACTTCTAGTTCTGTTTAACCTTTTGCGACATAATTCTCTCTTGTTCTGAATCCGGTAAGTCTTCTCTTCTTCTTTTATTTCTTCTAGTTTGTTTGCATTTAACAAGTGAAGAAGGACAAAGATTTCTGGTTTTTTTTCTCTGTTCCTTTGATTAAAAGAAGAGATTTTGATTACGACCTTGTTTGTTATTTCAACTTTGATTTAATGGTGTGTTATCGGGAGTGAATATTGATGGAATTCTGGTTGCAGAATCAGCATCAAGTTTTGGAATATCAGAAGATAGACGCAAGCTATAGCGAAGTGTAAACAGGAAGAAGGAGACATATAAAATTGGATATACATGGCTAGGGAAATCTGTGAAGATAAATCAAAGAACTTCATTTCGTCAGCATCTGGTTTCTGTTACTCAGATGTTTCATCGAGTAACCCAACAGTTCATCAAACCCATCTGGTGAACCAGATCCAAGACTTTGAATCGAATCCAGAGATCTTTAACTTGACCACAGGCATGGAGATGATAGGGTTTTCTAAGAATCTACAGCAGCAACACTGTGACAGCAACTCTGTTATGTGGAAAGAGTTCTTTAGCAAACATGGAAACAACGCTGGTCCGTCTTCTTCAAAAACGATCAATGAGTCAACAATTGACTTTTATCATCATCATGAGTTCAACAAACCAGAGTTCACTACTGGGATATCAGAAACAAGTAGCGAGAATCTTATAGTTGGAGCTCAAGAGCATGGTGGTTGGCAAGAGAATAGGTTACTTGTTGATGATTCTTCTTTGAGGTGTGTTTTTCCTTGTGAACCCAATGAAAGACCAAGTCAAGGTCTTTCACTTTCCCTTTCTTCAAGTAATCCTTCAAGTATTGGTTTACAGTCTTTTGAACTGTGGCCGGCCAATCATGCAAGCCATGACCAACAAGACGAATTGAGGTTTGTGGGGTTAAGTTCTAGAGATGGGTTCTTTGGGAAATCTGCCACCATTCAAACCCAGCAACAAATGATGCAAGATGGATTTTTGGGTAAAGCTGCGAATATTCATCCTCAAGGGCAGTTTCAGCCGAGGAATTCAAGGTACTTGGCTCCTGTTCAGGAGCTTTTGAATGAGTTTTGTAGCCTTGGGACTAAGCAAACTGATGGTCCAAAACAAAAGATCCATAAGACCAAACAAAGGGATGATGAAAATGCAAGTAGTTCTTCGAGAAGGCAATCTATTTACTCCCTGGACTTCATCGAATTACAGAAAAGAAAGACAAAGCTGCTTTCAATGCTGGAGGAGGTATACATACATGTGTATATATATATAATATGTTTCGATTGCATTGTTATTTTCATAAAGGTACTTTCTTTTTTCCCATATCTTTCCCATCAGAAGAGAAAAAGAAATCAAGAAAACATTTTTTTATTCCCATTTAATGAAAATAGTGAAATTTTACTTGTTGATCGTTCGGTTCTCCAGGCATGTTTCTTGAGCTAATTTAGCGACCTGGGGCCTCCCCATAAATGCCCAGATGGTGACCAATCCGCTTTTAACTTCTTTCCTAATCCCTCTTCTCCTTTTCTTTTCATGGCATCCGATTTTTCATCTTATATTGTGGGAAAAGTAAAAAAAATCCAACTTGTTTTTCATGTGTGGTTAGGTTGACAGACGGTACAAGCACTACTGTGATCAAATGAAAGCTGTGGTATCTTCCTTTGAAGCAGTGGCGGGTAATGGAGCGGCAACAGTCTATTCAGCTTTGGCTTCTAAGGCCATGTCAAAGCATTTTCGATGTTTAAGAGATGGGATTGTGGGTCAAATTCAAGCAACAAAGAAGGCCATGGGAGAGAAAGATCCAGTTGCACCAGGCACAACTAGAGGTGAAACACCAAGACTAAGGATCCTTGATCAAACTTTGAGGCAACAAAAGGCTTTTCAACAGATGAGTATGATGGAGAGTCATCCATGGAGACCCCAAAGAGGCTTACCTGAAAGATCCGTTTCAGTTCTTCGGGCTTGGCTCTTTGAACATTTTCTACACCCGTAAATTTCCCCATCTTTTCTCTCCTCTTTCTTTTGCACCATTAAAGAATAGTCTCTATATGAGTAAACTACAAAGTACATTTAGTGAGAGAACCAATGCTTTCTACAAAGAAATTAAAAGAAAACATCTGTTTTCGTTGTTTTGGTACTATGAGTTCTCCTAGTCACAATCATTTTAATTTCTTGTAAAAACAAAGTAATCTTTTTGTTAGTTTCTTTACACCACTATTCAGATTCCATGTTTCAAATTTGTCATATTATTTCTTCTCAATCTTTCGAAATATCTCTTGATCCTTTCCCTGTTGTTTTTGTATGGATTTAGTTCTATTACATAGGACCCATCTCTCATACACACACACACACACGCACACTCAACTAGTAAAACGAAATATTCCTAATACCAATCTCTCAATATTAACAATTTTTTCCATGAAAAATCCTTTGCAGATACCCAAGTGATGTTGATAAACATATCTTAGCCCGCCAAACTGGTCTATCAAGAAGCCAGGCACGTCCACATCTCTCTATTGCTTATTTTAATCTTGCATGAATTAATTTATATTATCAATGGCCCGTATGTTGTTGGGATCCACATTTTTGTTTAAATTATTGTACCCTGTGAACATATTATAGGTGTCCAATTGGTTCATCAACGCAAGAGTGAGGCTGTGGAAGCCTATGGTGGAAGAAATGTACTTGGAAGAAACAAAGGAAGGAGACAACTTAGCCTCTCCAGATGGGGTTACTGATTTTGATGACAATGGTGGCCGGCTTAATCAGAATCCTAAAACCGATCAGAAACCAACAGCCGATCAACTTGTTCGAATTGACTCAGAATGTCTATCTTCCATTATCAATAATAACCCTGATAAGAATGATCCTAAAACCCCTAAAACCCTTCATCAAAACCAACACTTGCAGCATCAGCAACAAAACTTCGGGACATTCGGCGCCATGGAATTGGATTTTTCAACGTACAATCAGCATGCAGTAGGTGAGGTTTCCTATGTCAATGATCATAGCAATGATAATCAGAATTTCAATGGCGGTGGCGGCGTGTCCTTGACATTAGGGCTGCAACAGCATGGACATGGTGGTGGCGGAGTGAGCTTAGCATTCTCGCCCGCATCACAATCCTCTCTTTTTTACACCAGAGACGTCGACATTGAAAATTGCCAACCAGTTCAATATTCACTTTTAGACGGTGAAGGACAAAATTTGCCTTACAGGAATCTGATGGGAGCTCAGTTGCTTCATGACTTGGCTGGCTAGAAGTAAAGTCTGTCTCCATATTTATGAAGCTATCACAGAAGAAGTCTCGATTCTTATCAAAGAATAGTTTAGGTATAGATAAAACTGCATACGATAATATATACATAAAAGCTACAGTTGGGTTGAATATATCATATAATATATATTTATATATATCTAGTTCTAGTAGTTTTGCATATTTTTAATATTGGAACAGACATGTCTTTTTACTGTTAGGTTGAATTTCAATGGCAATGGCGATTGATTGATGCAAGATTGTTCATACAGATGGATATATTTCTTTCTTCTTTTGGGTGGAATCTATTTTTCAGAGATTTAACTTGTTATATATGTTATATCTATCTATAGGTAAGCCTGAACTTTCAGTCTTTTTTTCTCTTTCTTTCTGTTCTTGGTGGCGAAGCTCTTAAGTGATTGAATCATTTGTGGCTGAAATTATTTGGATTGCATGAATACGTTTCAATATTTGCTCTTGGACTCATGTAGGGGGCTTAACCATGTTTTATCCATGAAGACAAATTAAATTTATTAGCACAAATTGTCGTGGTCCCTGATTCATCTTGGTGAAGATGATATTTCATTGATGGAGTTGCGTTGCTTTATGCTCTACTGCTTTTCCTGATGAAAAGACACCTTTGCGAACTGCCTTTTTACAAGTAGTGTGGATGGCGTTACGTTTAATTTTAATTTCTATAACATTTTTATTATTATTATTATTTTCCTTCGAATATATATCTTTTCTGGACCATATCGTTGCATGCTCAAGATTCGACTTTAGCAAAGTTAGTTCATCATAATGCATACCCAATACACTTTCAACTATGTTTATTGAACTTCCCACGAAAGGCACTAAACTTCATTAATTTCTTTTGTAATCACTAAACTAATGACCTCACTTTTAAAACAAAACAAAACAAATAATAGTAGTTAAGTTTTATAGTATTTTTAATAGAAAATATTAAAAGTTTGGTTTTTCTTCATTAGGAAAATCGGAGAATTTGGTTTCTTCAATTAATTCCGGTATTGTTATATACTTATATATATATATATATATATTTTAGAAAGAATTAATATGGATGGATGAGCAATCATATCATGATGATAATAAGTAAATTATCAGAACCTACTTGAGTTTGCTTGATGATGGATGGATCTTTATGACGAAAGCAAGTAGGTGAAGAAATCCATGAAAAGCATGGGAGATTAACCTAAAATGAGAAGCATTAAATGGGACAAATGTATGATGTAGTATAAGCTGGAAGAGTGATTCGTTCATATTTCACAATCGGAAACTTGCATGGGAAAAATTATGAAAGCGATATTTATGTCTATACATATACATATACATATAATATTCTTAAAAGCTTTGAGAGCTCCTTCTGATTTTGAAGGGAAAACAAAATGAATACCATTTTAATTACAGCTTCATTAAACAATTGTTTATTTTCTTCTTCTTTATTGTGTCGTTGTTCTTTGTTTAGGTATAGCATGCATGAAATTGGATGGACATAGATTTTGGAGATGTCTACTCTCCTCCCTGCTGCTTAAAATTAGTTTTGTTGGGTGGCTGAAGAACTGTATATTGGTTTGGTTTCTGCAACTGCATACATAGCCAATATTGTTTGCTGAGTAACTTATATATGCACAGATCGAAATTGGATAAAGGGATATCGGCATTGTGGAAAACTGCAAGCAATATTTATATACACCTAAACTTTTACCATTTTTAATGTAAAAAATCTTACTAAGAAGAGTCGAGGTGAGATTCTCTGTACATTCTCCTCACAACCAACTACTCGGGAGGGTTGCTGGTTAGGGCTTCGCATCACCTATTCACTTCCCTAGACTCTTGGGTGAAATTGTTATAATTGAACTTTGATTGTTCTATTAATTGCTTTTACGTATCTCCCACTTTAAAAATTAGTTGAAACCCTAAGGAGATATTTGGTTAAAGGGGGTTAAAAGATTATTCTGATAATCTATCTTTTATTATTTAATAAAATATTTCAATAATCTTCTATTATTAATAATAATGTGTAGGTAATATAAAGAGTAATTGAATACTATCTTTATCTTAGGTATTAAGATTATTAAACTACTTTTGATTTTATTTTAACTATATTCTTATTTATTTTTTTAAAATAAAAATAATATTATTTTTAATCAATATAATAAATACCATAAAAAATATTTTAAAATAATTATACCAAAGATAATAAATAAAATAATATACTAATATTACTTCCAATCAAATACAATTATTATTTATATCTATCAACTTTTATTAAATATATTAACAATTTATACTTAATAATCTTTAAAATAATTTATTTTTAAGATAATTTTTTAATTTTAATAATAAAATAATATCCGAACCAAACCCCTAAACATCTAACCCATTTTCTAATCGATTTGCGGCAACCTTATATCAATTAGAAGCTTTACTAATATTCTCTTTTGAGAGTGAAGCTACCAGCCTATGTGTGACACCTCCTGTAAGAAAGGATATTTTGGTATAAAAGTACACAAGTACGTCATTAGCTCTTTAGACCGCTGGCCACTAAGTATACTGCAAAAGGTCAGACTGGGTTGGAGCCAAGTTTGAATATAAATTGATTTGGACTGAATTTAAATTTTAAATTATTAATTTAAATTTAAGTTTAAATTCATTTGGACTTATTTAAAATATTATCAAAAGTTTTTCGTAAGTTAAATAATATCATAAAAAGTAATATTGAAAAGTAGCGGTTTAGGGGCAGCAAATGGTTGCTATCTAGAACGGTTGTAGTTTACATTATATCATAGTTGGTGTTTTAATTTGACAAATATGTCTACATCTCTTCTGCCTTCTGGTTTTGGTTGGCGAGATTTAATGGCCGCCGATGCAGCAGATAGTATTTAAGAATCCAACTAAATTGTAAGAGAAAATGGAGATATCACAGCTTTCTATTTCTCAGTAACTGCAGCACTAGTGGGCTAAAAATTATGAGCAAAACCTGCAAAACTCTTGGCCCAATGCTACAATAAAAATTCTCCTCGTCTTGCTGGCCTGCGTTAGTACTCCTGGTCTGGTCACGACCAATGTTTCAAAACAAAACCCAAAAACAATTATTTGGGCTTACGTTTAACTCTATTTTTAGATAATAATCATTCAAATTGAATTAAATTTGAATTAAAATTAGTTTAAACATGATTCAAATTAGAATAAATAATTCAAAATCGAACTTGACTCATTTAAATTATAGGAAAAGAAGAAGAAGAAAAATAACCAACGAATTGATTTTTCGGTGCAAGAACAGCCACAAGACAAGGATCGGAGACAAGTTGAGGATGAGCTGAAACTTCTCCAATTAATTTGAACCAAACTCAAGATAGCTCAAATCGAATTCATCTGTCATACTTCCACACATATAGGGCCTCATTTTTAATGGATATTAATAGGTTGCAGAGATGCAGTTATGAAAGCCACCGACAATCTAGATCCTTGAATGGTAGCCGGGTAGAGCTGGCACCGTGAGGAACCATCCACCCTCAAGTGGAGAATAATTGAATGGTTACATTCATGTCAAAACAAAATTCAAATCATATCAATCAATTAGTTCCACAAAATTTTTTCACGGATTTATTCATTAGTACAGTTTTTTTTTTTTAATAAAGGGTATTTACGTCATTTTATAAAACCTTAAAAACAGTAGTCTTGAGATTGAACGAGAAAAATGAAAAAATAAATAAACTACACCATTAACGGTGTTATTGTCTGATACAATTATTATAGATCTGCGTGATGAGTGAAGCACATTATGGACTGTTGATCAAGATACTGGGACCCATCTCTGCACCTTGATACAGGAAACATAAATGGACCCCGCTCTTCTCACCTTCCTTTTAGAATTTTTAACCTCCAATCATCACGTCGTAAAAATATTGGAAAGTGACAACTGAGAAGTCACCAACGAAGCACTTTAGCAGTGCTATCAATATTGTCCTTTCTTTACACCGACACATAAATTAATCTAAATGATGTTTTATTTAGATGATTAAAAATTGCCAATTATATTATTATATATTAAATAGGTCAAAACCTAGTCAAAATGACACGTGGATGGTTGCGTGCAGATACGGTGATACCCACTAAGTGCAAATCTAGTGTTGTTATAATATAATATATAATAATAATAATAATATGCCAAATGACTTATGTCACGGAGAGTGTGACTTTAGACTTCACAGGCTGGTTTCCCAGGGACAACTGATAAATAATAGGCCAAACGACTATTTCCCACCCAAGGTATGCTGTAATGACGAGTTTCCATCCTTTAACTATGGAAACACCAAACACCCACCCATGGCCGGTTAGATTTAACCAAACTCTAACGGTGGTAAATTTAATTGCATTTTCCCCCCTAAAAGTTTAAAAACTAACATTTTTTCCCTAAGCTAAGTTTGAAAATATTGCATTTCCCCCCCTAGGGTTTATTTCCAAACCCTTCCAATTTCCAAACCCTTTTCCGTCGCTTTCTCCGGCGCCATCACCGGCCGTCTTCCCCTCCCGACGGTTTCTCTTCCACCGACGGCGCCTCTCAACTCGACCTCAACGTATCCGACGCAGAGATAAGCCATCTGGGAAGACGATTATCTTCCCAGATGAAGACGACTCGTCTTCCCAGAGGACGACGAGTCGTCTCGTCGTCTCGTCTTCGTCTGGGAAGACGTCGTCTTCCCAGACGACGACGACGACTGGGAAGACGAAGAACTTCGTCTTCGTCTTCCACAGCTTCTCCGACTCCGATTGGAAGTCCAAATGGGAGGAAAGAGTTCTCTGGAAGGTGAGGATGCTTCGGGAGGGAGAGACCGTCGGCAGTGGAGCCGGAGACCGTCGGCAATGCTTCGGGAGGGTGAAACTGCGATTTTTGAAAACTTAGGCTGGGGGGGGGGAATTTTAGTTTTTAAAGTTTAGGGGGGCAAAATATATTCTATTTTAATTTATTTTTAATATTCTAGAGAAAATGACAATTTTACCCTTGCCACTGTTAGAGTTTGGTTAAATCTAACCGGCCATGGGTGGGTGTTTGGTGTTTCCATAGTTAAAGGGTGGAAACTCGTCATTACAGCATACCTTGGGTGGGAAATAGTCGTTTGGCCT
Organism: Mangifera indica; assembly: GCF_011075055.1. Lineage (NCBI taxonomy): Eukaryota > Viridiplantae > Streptophyta > Magnoliopsida > Sapindales > Anacardiaceae > Mangifera > Mangifera indica. The sequence continues at coordinate 1,334,681 of NC_058139.1, read as the reverse complement.
AAATAATAATATAACATAAATAACCACAGTGGTCTAAGCTACAAGTTTGGTACATTTTTTGTCTGGGTGAAATTGTTCATGGATCTACCATGGTCTAGATTACAAGTACAAAATTGAAGTGGAATGAATGAAATTATATGAAAGAAACACAAAGGAATCCCTACCGTACTAAATTATATTTCACTAACCTCACCCTCTCTACATACACCCACATCTATCTCCATCCTTCCAGCACTATTCCTTGACTTCATCACTCTGCAACAGTTTCTTCTAGGAGACTGTTCAAATACACAGAAGATGAAATTTATATTAGCAATTTTGTAGTACTACAAGTATGCCACCAGCTAGTTTAATGATAAATTACCGAAGAACTTACTCTTTCCCATAGATTTGGGTCTGGTTTTTTGTAGACCACCACCACGTCAAGTTTAGCAGGATCAGCCATCTTCCATCTGCAGAAGGGGTGGGGGATTTTATGCCGTTGGTACTCGCTCACCGTCTGGTTCATTGTTGAATTGAATTTGGCATCTGACATGTAAAATACGAATGGTTTTTGACACTGGTTTCGGGTAACCGGCCGAGTGTTGAAAGCGTACGCTGTGTAATCTGCCCGTCTATACCAATTCAAAAATGTTCTTGACGGCATTTCTATCTCCCGGGGGGAAAATATCCCCCGGAAAACTTGAACTGCAAAGCCCCATGAAACGGAGATGGTCCAGCTCTTTTCTTTGTCATAGCAGATGGATTGTTGCAGGAGTGCAGATGAATCTAGCTTCTTAGGCACCATAAGGCGCTCAAGGGCTTCAACGCGAGTCACATTGGGAAAGATGGGCTCGACTACATCCAGGTGATGAAGCGACACCAATGGCGTAACCGGGTGCGCTGCAAGGAGTCCAAACAAGTTGCCATACACATCATACTGATAGCAAGCCACCAAGAAGCAACTGTTAGCATCAGTAACAATCTAAACATACCAAGATAAATTAAAAAATTACATTATCCATAAACAAATAGTTCTAACTGCAGTCAGCTTTAAGTCAAAGTCACACATCACAGTGCGTGACTTACACGCACAAACGATTGCAACGTCTAATTCTAGTTACAAGAAGGGGTCCCAAAACGGTCCACGTGGACCCAAAAACAATTTGAGCCTGGCTAGGGACAAGTGGACAACATTGAGCTAATCAGACGCCTCAAAATCATAGACCAATTTTAGAGTCAATTAAACTTGACAATTTGATAACCAAACCCAATCAACATCGCTGGTATAATTTCTACGAACGTAGAAAAAGTCATCTCCCGAAAATATCAACCACTCAACAAAATTATAAATAAAATCTTTCAAAACGAGTTTTTTAACTAAACAACGACGCAAATTAACTTAATGATTAGCATTTAATTCTGAAATTAATGCTAAATATAGAGAAAAATCAACCCCGTCACTCGTACGAATCAAATTATCGCGATGTTATCATAAACCAGGAGACACAATCTCGAGTTCACAACCGCATCGACTCAATTGAACTCAACCCAACCCAGATTACAGAACTGAAAACTACGAAATATGGAACAGAATTTAAAATTTACATTGCAGATGAGGCATTTCTTTTTACTTTTCTTGCAATGTAAACCAATTTAAAGAAAAGGGAATGAAGGAGAGTAGGAATGCAGTGACTGAATTGCAAACCTGGTGAAAGCCGAGTTCTTTAGTGAGTGGAACACCGAGTTCAGCCATACAAGCTTGCATTCGATCGTCGGAACCGTAGAGTCCCGGATATCTATGAATGCATTTGTCTTGCATCTTGACAAGCGCTTTAGCTAATGGGTAACTTATAGCAAACCCCCCGCCACCGTAAGCCATTCCATAAGAGAAAAATATATTCTGCAAATGGGATTCCGATAAACTCCCGATATAATAAAACTGATTATGGTCATATTTTCTCAGAATCCTAATCAAGTTCTCGGTTATGAAAACGGTGTCGTCGTCTCCCATCACAAACCACCTCACATTTTTTAGCCCAAGCCGGAGTGTTTCCGATACGATGCGGGAGATCCGTATGGCCGAACGGTGACCCTGCTTGTTCTTGTACGGGAACTGTGAAGTATCGCTTGAGATCTTTATTAGAGGCAAGTTTTCGCTCTTGTTGGTTTTGACAACATCGTCAAGCCACACGACGCCTCGCATTTGTTTTGGCTTGTACCATATCTTGATGTACTCTTTTCTCTTGTTCCAAAGCTTAGCTGATGCCGCGATGCCAAACACGATGTGGTGGATATCAGTGGCTATTTGTGTTCGTCTTTCTTCAGATTCCCGTCGGTGGATGGGGTTTTGTCCCGCCGTCTGGTTGAGAATCAACGGCGTGGATGTGATATTGGCCACTGTCGCTGTTTCCGATACACGGTGAGTAATTAAGAAAGGTTCCTCGACGCAACCGCGTGAGTTGGAGACGAGCTTCAGTGTGTAGACAACGTAAGTGACTGAAACGAAGAGGATAAGCCAGACCATGGGCTTCGGACCGGGTCGGCTGCTGGGCCCGGCTCCTGTAAGTGGGTTTCCCGATGGGCTTCTCATCTGAATCTGATCCCACGCTTGTTTCTCAGAATCTTTAGGGGTCTTCATCTTTTTGTTATTTTGGGTGTTTTTCTCCTTTTTCTTTCTTATGAATATGAAAAAATTAGAGGCCGTGCATTGGTTAAAAGGTGTTAGGGGTAAAGAATGAAATGGCTGTAGCCAGATTCGGTCAAATAAAAGCTCAAATACCAAACACTCAGATTACAGATTCAATGCAAATGCGGAATTTGTTTAATGAATGCTAAATAAGAACAATTTTCTGGATTTGTTGAAGTAGCTGGAAACAATAACGAAGCCCAGATTTGAGAGATCAATGTGGATTGAGAATGCCCAAAAGAGAAAATCTGGTAAATTTTCCGATATCGACAAATTCAAACGAAGAAGAAGAAGATGATGATGAAGAACAAAGAATTACAGAGAGTTAAACTTTATGGTGAGAGTATGCATAGGCATAGCTGTCGGATTGCAGACTCTCTCTCTCTCACTCCCAGGATAGAGCTACACAACACAGCCTAATATTTACCTTTAATCATTTTTAAAATTTTGTGAGGGAGGGGCCACTTTTTCTCAAGGGAATAATCACGTGTGTTTACTCAGACGTATGTGTCTTAAGATTGTGGATTGAAACCAACGATGGATGATGAGGTTTGGTAATTGTTTGGGCCCACTAAAATTTGACTTTTCTTACATGTAGGCTACAGAGACACCCCAGTTAGATTCAGGAGGAGAGCCCACGTATCCGTATGGTCTGAAAATATCAGATGATTGATTGCAGCGACCGACCCTCAATCACCAACGACAGGCAACTCCACGCTGTTTTCCGTTTCCAACTACTCGCTGATGAAAAAGCCTCAATTTAAGTCATTTTACCCCTAAAACTTTATGTTTTTTTTTTTTTTTTCTGAAAGGAAAAGTCTTTTCACTTTTTCAGTATGAATTTTTTTTCAAAATAAAGCAGAATAAATAGATTAAAATATATTATTTGGTGGGATTATTTTAAATTTAAATAATTAAATCATTCATATAATTATGGTTAAATTTGAATTAAATTAAATTTAAAATTATTTAAACTCAAATTCGGTTCAATTTACATATAATTAAGTTCGAACTCGACGAGTTTATGAAAGTCAAACTTAAACTGAGTTTGAATTCGATTCGACTTATTTTTCATTATTAAAATGAAATTATTTTAATACATATTAATTAAAACGATATCGTTTTATATCAAAATTTTTAATTAAAAAATAAGGTGAATACCTCGAATTTGGTTAGGGTCGACTCGTTTCAGGCTTATCTAAATCGAGTTTAAACTCAAATTTAAATTAATTCGATTCGAATCTAACCTATATATAATCTATTTTTATGTGTTAACATGAATTGAAGAGCCAACAACTCCCTCTGGAATAATTTATATTGACAAAAACATGTACCCTGATTCGATAAATTATAAAGATTTTAGTAGACCCAGTTGGGGATAACTCTGACTACCCAACAACTTGGGGGGGCATGAGTGCGTCTAATTGATTATTATTATTATTATTATTATCTTGTATTTAGTAACATTTAATAAGGGAATAAACATCAAACCTTTGAGAGTAAAAAACAAGAAGATAATAGTAGAATTAAATATTGCATTAATGGATGGTGTTTTGTTTGGTTTGGTTGGTTTGGCTGTATAATTTGCCAAGATTTATTTTGACTTAAAGGGTGATTATTTGTTGATCGTCGTTTTCATCAACCGATTTCAGCTTTATTACTTTCTTCAATTGGGTCAGGCAAATATGAAAAATGCACAACTTCTACATTTTGATGCTGCCATGATCATTTGATAGGGTTAGTCATGTAGTTATTGGCTCTAATCCTTTTGAAGAAACCAAATTTAAAATTCTTGAATGGTAAGAATTTTTTATCCAATTTCAAAAACTATTCTATTCCCATTGATCCATAATCTTTATTAACTCTCTATTATGCCTCAAATTTGTACGCTATGTAAGATCCTATTAACATGCTAAAGAGTGTATCCCATATGGCCTGGGAAGCCTAGCCTTTAAGTTTTGACTTAAGTAGAACAAGTTTAGAGTTGATTTAAGTTTGGATTAAAGTGGGATTACCCAATTTGAATTTGAGCTTAATTGAGCTAGTACATCATGTAATTGTAGGATCATCCATATGGGTAACTAATGTCATTGGTTAGATAAACAATATTATTAAATGAATAAATCAATCGACCTAAAATCAAATAACCGAATTAAAGTTTCATCTTAAAATTAACTCATTCAAACCAAATCATAGATTCGATTTCTCATAATTTTTGCCTACCCCACGTACACTCGCAAATCTTCTTGGCTTCTACTTATGTGCTCAAACTTACAAATGTAATTTATCTTGATTAAAGACATAAAATTTATTATCTTACTCAAATTAGTTTAAATTATTATATGGTATCGTTGAATTTTCGTTTATGGTATAATTAATTTTGTCAGAGATGATAATTTTTTATTGATAAAATAAATAATATTATTAAATAAATTGATATTAAGTAAGATTGTTGAATTATAATTTTAACTTAAAATGCATTCGTTAAAGCTAAACATGGTTATCCGAACCAGAATCGACCTACTCAAACTGAATTGCTAGTTATAATTTTACACCGTCTTTTTCGGGTTCTCTGCTTACTCATTGTCCGGCTGGGAGGAAGGCAGGCAGTGGCCTTCAAAGCAGGAAAATTTATGGCAATTCCTGCATTTAACTGCGAAAAAGCATGGGAAGCCACCCCGAGAAATTCAGAAGGAAAAAAGTACACGTGAAGTTGCAGAAAAAGTGAAACGTCTGTCAATACTTGCGTTTTATATCTGGAACGTTTTTGACGATTTCTCTAATGATTAGGGTTTGGTAAACAGAAAAAATTTCGTCCGCTCAGCTGAAGATTTTGAGACAAGGGAGAGGTTGGCCCTGTTGACTCTGGAAAACTTTCAAAAACATTAAACATGGAAATATCAAATATGGAATGAAAGTGACCAGACTGAAAGTATGCTGAAGAAGAATCGCTAGCTGTGAGTACGTACGTAGCTGAAGTGAAGCTTATCAGCAGAGATTTGGCTTGGTATGTCACAACTGCTTTGTTATGGCAAAGTAAATAAATTAACAGTTGTATTAATACGAATAATATATATATATATATATATATATATATATATATATATATATATTTTTTTTTTTTAAATATATAAATAATAATTTTTTATATAATTGAATAATTTTAAATTAAAAATTAAATAACACCTAATTTATATGATAATTTATTATTTATATAACTAAATTATGTAAAAAATAAATACATATAATATTATTCTAATAAAAATAAATTATTAAATTATTTAGTATAAACAAATTATATTAAAATATAATTTCATTTATATATTTTTAAAACATAAATTAGAATTTTATTTGTTAAACTAATATTTAAGAATTTGTTTTGTGTATTATTTAAAAATATTTTTTATATTGTCGAATTAAAAAATTAATTAAATTATTTTTTTAATTATTATTTTATTCGATATATTATTTTTATAAAAGAACTTTTCATGTTATTTATAATTTTAATAAAAAGGGAATTTTTTATAATAAAATATAGGTTATCGAGATAATCAAATATTATTTTGAATCAAATGTCTTCTTAGTGGTATATTATTCCTTTCATGGTAGGTTTTATTGATTAGGTATAAGATAATTTGACTTTAATCTACCATAAAGTTTGAACAAATTGAACTAAATCTTGAACTTTAGTTCACAATTTTACTTTTTTGTCAAGATAATAACAATATTTTTCTTGTTGAAGATTTTATTAACCATGCCACGAATAGTGCCATGATACAATACATGAACTCAAACAAACTTAAGTTGTTTATTATGGTTCTTGAGTTAAATCCAATCCATCTTTAGTTATGGGTGGATATGAATCAAACTGAGATTGAATACTATTCAATTTGAGTTTGATTCGAATAAAAAATAATATGAATTAAGTTCAATGAGCCAAAATTAATGGTAGCTCGAATTCAATTTGAATAAAAAAAGATTCGATATGAGTTTGACTTGAATTGATGACTCAAATTTCTAGCTTAAATTAGTGAGCTGAGTTTATAGCTCATTAATAAAATGACATTATTTTGAAAATGACTTGTGAACTCGAAGTACAACTCTAAATCACAAATTCGAATTATCGATTCAAGCAAATTTGAGCAAAAATTTTAACTATAAATTTGAATTATAAATTCAAGTTGAACTGGAGTCAAACACCTCATAACTTGAATTCAGCTCGACTTAAACCAAACGAATTCAAACCGAGCTAAACCAACTCAATTCGATGTGTTCTTCTTGAGTTCTTTGGTTAAGGCTTGTGAAAATTTTGAACACATTGTGCTATTATGGTGTTTGATGAAATTGGTGAAGGGGATATTGTTTCTTGGGCCGAAAGGATCGGAGCTTCTTCTGGCTGTGTGGAAGCCTTGGAATTGTTTGAAGTTGTGATCTGTAATGATTATGAGATAAATATGTAGACAATGATCAATGAGTTGTCTGCCTTAGCAAATGAGAGCATGTTGAAACTTGGAAAGCAAATTCAGTCATTATGTTGCAAGCTGGGGTTTCTGGAGGTGGTTTCTGTTTGAAATGCATTAATATCTATGAATATGAAATGTGGGCATATTCATGATGCCAGGCTTGTTTTTGATGATGTAAGTTGTAGGGATTCTGTTTCTTGGAATTCCCTGAATCCCGGGTATTCTGAAAAGGATTTACCAGTCCGGCTCTTGAGGTGTTTTATTATACGCATAATTGTTTGTTCATTGTAACCTAATAACTATACTTTGGGTAGCATTTCTGCACTCTGTCAAATTCGAAATCTATGAAGCAGGGAATGCAAAGGCATTCACATGTAATTAAATCTTGTTTAATGAATGATGAATCCATTGTAGTGTCAAAAGATCAACCAATAAAAACGAGTATTTTCTGAGACTGATATGAAGATTTGGTACATGTTATTGCTCGGGCTACTGCTTTAGTATCTGTTTGATGCTCTGGAATTCTTTAGAACCATATGGGGTTCATACCCTCAAGTGGGAAAATCCAATTTTCAGTGTTGTCATTTAAGCGTGCGATGCTATAACAGTTCTAGAATGGGGAAGAGCAATTCACTCCCTAGATGTAAAAGCTGGGTTTCATCAGGATATCTTTGTTAAAAATGTTGCTATTGACGTGTATTGTAAGTGTGGAAGCATACAAGATGCATAGAAGGCTTTCAGGAATGATCAACATAAATCATCAGGATGTATCCAATTTTGTTAATAATATGTGCAAATTTGGAGTGAAACCTGATGAGATAATGTATCTTGCAGTTCTTATTTCATGCTGACATTCTGGGCTAGTGAAAGAAGATATATCGTGGCTGCCACAATATCTGGCCTCTCCTCGGAAGAGGCTTTCAAGGAAGATAACTGCAAATGCTTTCCAGTTAGCAGATGCTGTAAGCTTTAGTTAAGAATATAATTTAATTACAAATAGAATACAAAATACTGAATTTCTTAATTCAATTGAATACATAATCAATATTAGGGATATAGAAAAATCTGTTCGAGTCATGTTTCTTAAACCGTAGATCTTCAGAAACCACCTGAAATTTTAAAATACGTTAAAACAGGTCTTCTGCTCTAGAAATCTTTCTATGACGGCTTTGAATAGATAAGAGTATCAAAATTAAATTTTGGAATGGGGACCGAGTCTATTTTTAAAAGATTATTTGGACCCTCCTTTTAAAGGTTCAATAACCAAAGGTCCACACTAAACTGACTACCTAGACTGATAACTTTTAAGTGTATTGGATATGTCTTTATTGATCACTCAAATACATCTGTAAACTGACATTCGACTATTTAATTACAGGATTTTATAAAAACAAAATATAATTAATGTTAGCATATAGGAAATTTCTACCAGATGCCATTGTTCAAGCCTGGGAGTACATAATTGGAATAAGAATCCGAAGAAGTTGCTCAAAAAGCAGAAACAAAATCTTCTAATAATTTCTGTGCTGTCATTGACATTATTTTCTCTATTTTTGAGGCATTCTGCTAATGCAATGCTGGTAGAAACATCAAAGTCAGGGACCTTGCTTTTCACATCAAAAACTTGGATCAGTAAACTCATCTTTAAGATAATTTAATTGTGGAAGTAAAGGATAAAAATGAAAATTGGTAAAGGGCAGTAAATAGTGAGATGAGTTGAGAGATGGGAGGTAGGCATGCCAGCACATTTCTGTGTGTGCGCATGATTTCTTTAAGTTCATGAGGGGATTTGGCGTTGACTTATTATTGGTTCTTTGAAAAGAAAAATGCATTGGTGGCTTGCCCATCTGGTTGTGAACTCGTGTGGGTTGAGGAGATTATGGAGATCTTGTCAGATTTTTAATTGTCTTTGTATTCATGTCAGACAAAAGTGGCTGAGGCTAGACCTTGAAATGTGAAAACCTTGAAGTTATGACATATAATACTAAAAATTGTTTTTCACATCTACGTAAATTTTAGTTGATTGTTGTTAAGTAAATTGCCTCCTAAGCCAACTGGAAGCAAGAGTTGAAGAGTTACGAAAGAAGAAGAAGAATGAGCAGAGAGGAAAAACTGCTGAATACATTAAGAAGATTATTGCCATACAATATTAGTACTTTACATGCAACATATCAAAAGTTTTCCTTTGTGGATATTGGCGATGTGAAGAAGCTTTTGATAGCACTGAAACGATAGACTTAAAAGCATTTGCAGCTATTTTCGACTTTATCTGGCCTCTCTTCGGAAGAGGCTTTCTGCTCTTGAAACTTCTGCTCCCTGCAGCAGCAGCCGGAGTATCTCTAACCTTGTTGTTCATGATCAATGAAAAAGAAACGAATTCAAGATTTTTTCTCTGAGAGATTTTTTTCTGCTTGATAAGAAGTGAATATATGATCGAGTTGTGCATTTGTTGACCATTTATATAGCAACCCCAACATTGTATTGCAATGCTAGGGGCTCAGCTGATTGATCTGGCACAAAGATGGAAGCTGAAATTAGGCTTTTGAGATTGGTGGGTGGGAGTTGGGTGGCATGCCAGCGATTTGTCTGGCTGTAAAAGATTCCTTTCGGCTAAACTCGAGGCAAGTTGAATTTGTAGGTTGATTAATATATATATTATTGAGGTTTGTCTGATCATGAACACGTGCGGGTTGCTGGGTTAGAAAGGCATATCCAGGGCTCTTCTCCTGTGGATATCGGCAACTGGGTTAGTCAGATTTATATATTTGTTTTTGTTGTTGACAGACAGATTTGTAAATTTAAATGCAATTTGAGCGGTTATTAATTTTGTGATTGTCTATGTTTTCAAGTATTGCCTGCCTACAGAACAAGCCACATTGTACTATTTTAGAAGTGTCTGGTCTGGTGCTTCATCACATGGTGAAGCAGCTACTTCTCCATGGACATAATCATACATACAGAAGCGAGAGGAGACGATGACATCCAAACCACGATGATGAACTTCCATCGTAAGTTTTTGTAACCATTCTGCATGCGATTAATAAATTCAAGTATAACTTATGGGTCCTTCTCTGTCATTAAACACTGCATCAGGTTTCAACAATTTCGAACACTTGGTCTAATACCAATGGTCTGAGTACACCGATCACAAGCTTTATACAATTTGTGACCGTTGTTTGAAAGCAAAATCGTTGTAAGCTCATATATTATTTCATTAACCTTTTGTACATATAAAATTTTTATAAAATAATGTTTTATGTACTTAATTTTAAATATTTAATTTAAAATTTAAATAATATATATTTTAAATTTAAAATTATTAAATGATAATTTAATTATTATATTTATAATAATGTAAAGACGTATTAATGCAGCATTAATAACCTGAAGTTTGACCAGCCCATGGGTAGCCATTCATAGAAAATATAGGCTAGTACAAAGTCTAATCCGCTCAGCACTCGAAGTCTATCTGCCTGCCAGCCCTTGGCCTTGCATTTCTGTACACAATTTTGTGAAGAGCACTAAAATAATGGATTAAAATAGTACTAAAATGTGGGCAAACCGGACGGCCAATGATACTGTTTTTGAATATTCAATCTGTTGGTTCAAATTTATTCGTAATATACTCATCCTCTACCCTCACATACCATTGGGGGCGTTTAGTACGAAAAATATTTTATTATTAAAATTAAAAAATTATTTTAAATATTATTATATTTAATAAAATTAAATAGATATAAATAATTATTATATTTAATTAAAAATTATAAAAAATATTAATATATTATTTTATTTAAATATAATTATTCTAAAATATTTTTTATATTATTTGCTATATTAATTAAAAATAAAAATATTTTATTCTAAAAATTAATAAATAAAGATATAATTATAATAAAATCAATATTAATTTAGTAATCTTTTAATATTTATAATAAAAATAATAATTAAATTATTTTTTATATTATTCATTATATCATTATTATTAATAAAATATTATTAAAATTTATTATTATTTTTAAAATAAACAAAATAATATAAATCACCAAACCCGTTCATAAAACTAAATCATTATTTGCTGGCATGTCCCTTTAACCCCTACACTACTACAAAGCCCTAACTATTTGTTGTTTAGTCCTACGCTTAGGCCCAGCAAGCCATCTTGCATTGACGACTTCGAATTGATGTGTTATATTTTAATCCGTCAGGCTATAAACTCCCACCCCCCTTCCATGGCCCCATTGAACCATACCAAACCGACCAATAATCAATTGGTTTGACTGTTGATTAGCCTGATTATACCCATTTACAAAGTCAACATCCGGTTTGAATACAAAACCCCTGATTTAGAAATCAAACCAAACTAAGCCATAAGTGTGTCATCAACATGCATTGGTGATTTACGAATCAAGTCCAGTTTCTGCGTCTGATATGATAGGAGAGTTCTGCATATGCATCAATGAAAAAGAACTTAAGAGGAATTAGATGCCGACATCTCTAATATTGCTGCTTTCCTAAACCATTTAAGGGAAAAAAAAGGTACATCACATCCGTAGGAAAACATTTGATTTGGATAATATTTTATTATCAAAATAAAGATATTACCTTAAAGATAAATTATTTAAAAGATTACTGAATATAAATAATTACTATATTTAATAAAATTTGATAATATAAATAATTATTGTATTTAATTAAAGATAATAAAATAATATTAATCAATTATTTTAATTAAATATCTTTAAATATAATAATTTTTAAATATTTTTATATTATTTATCATATTAATTAAAAATAAATTTATTTTTACTTTAAAAAATTAAAAAATAATAATATAATTATAATAAAATCAAGATTATCTTAATAATCAATATTAGTAATAAAATATTACCGTAATATTTTATTACTGACAAACTAAACAAAATAATAAAAAATAAATTATATAGATAATCTTTAAATATTGAACCAAACGGCACTATATCTTCAACTTTTTGTCCTGTAATTTAACTATTCAAAATAGAGATGGTAATTTGACTCTTAAAATCTTGTC